>NW_009603292.1:0-32740 GCF_000690535.1 Cariama cristata
CGTCCGACCGTGTGTGAGCGGCGCTAACCACATTTTCCCTCTTCTCCTTCCTCTTCTCTTCTTCCCCCTACCCTCCCTCTTGTCTTTGCAGCAAATGGAGCTGCTTCTGGTGAATAAGCTGAAATGGAATCTGGCTGCAATGACCCCCCACGATTTCATTGAACATTTCCTTACTAAAATGCCTCTGGCAGAGGACACCAAGCAGATCATCCGTAAACATGCTCAGACTTTTGTGGCTCTGTGCGCTACAGGTATGAGCCCTGCACGTTAAGCAAAGCGTGTTGCTCCCTTACACGCACCTACCCCCTGGCTTGTAAACCTTCCCGTAGCTGTGGTCTAAAGCGAGCTCACGGAGCTGTGGGGAGGTAGTTTAAGCCCCGGTTATTGCCCCTTGTTTGCAGAAGGTGGATTACTTTGCAGAGGTAAGTTTTTTCAGAAGATACTTTGTTTCTGAGTTGAATATGTGTTGTGGTCAGGGAGGGAGCAGTACCCCCCTCCTCGTAGCTTAGCCGTGGAGTCGCAGCTCAGCGTGCCACAATTTCTTCGCCTCCGTCCACCGGGTTTTATGTGGGGGCTGCAAAAGGCTTACTGCCCATCCGGGGCATCCCTCCCCGTGCGGATTCATTCTTAAGACAGTTTTTCAAGGCGGAGGGAGATTTTGTTTGTGAATAGCTCTGCGTGGGGGTTTTAAAACTTCCCTCTTCAAGTTGTCTCTTCCGCTCTCCTCGGTGGCTTGGTGGATTGGAGGAGGGCCACGCGGCACAGAGGCTTTCCTGGCACGGGACCGAGCCGCTGCCATCTGCACCCTTCTGACCACGTGCTGTGCCGAAGCCATGTGCAGGGCCGGCCTCCAAAGACGCCGACCGTTCGCTAGGCCAGGTTTGCAGAGGCCTGATCTTTGATTTCAAGGGCACCGTGCATGCGTGCGCGCTGGTTCTTTGAAGTTCCATGTTTGCCTGTGGACTCTGTGTGTGTATGCATTTGTACATGTACCGGCTTTACCCACTGAACCCCTAGAAAGCGGGAAGGAAAAAAAGTCTTAGAAGAGTCTTTCCGTTCTCCAGATCTCGCTGTTGCCACAGGACAGAGTGGAGGAGCAGGGACAAAAGAAGTTCTAGAGGGAAGACACTCTGTTTAAACAAAACGTGTTCAGCGCGTTTTTCTTTTAGTATGGCGAGACCAATCCAGGAATGGCAAAAGAATAAGGAAGAAAAAGCAGACAAAGCAAATGTTCTTTTGCAGTAGCACATAAAGAGGAATGCCAGACACTCTGTTGACACTGATAAAAACTTAGTGTAAGGGAGATACAGCACTTTAGTAAATGCTAATATTCAGTAGCAGTTGTGCTAAAAAAAGAGATCAAGCCTGCGTTCGGACTTGAGAAGAGGTATCCACACTTGAAAACCTTGGTGGGATGTGTGCAGTCAATGGCACAAATTAATGTTGTCTAGTTTATTTTCCAGAGATGGATGTGGTATAAAAAGATAGAAGAAAGATTGCAGGCACTCAGAAGAGAAATTTTATTTCACAGAATTGGCCCTACTGCAAGGCCTAAAGATAGAACGACCAAGCCATAAAAGAGAAATTTATAAATACTGGCATTGCTCTTCATCTTGGGCCTAACATCGGCATAATGGGCAGTTCGTAAGTTAGATTGCCTGGAATAATGCTCAGTCTTCGGAGCACTACAACCTTCAAACAGCCTTCAAACTACCTGCAGCAACATTTTCAGAAAATGAGATGTAACTCTCCGTGCCAGATTCTACCAGAAAAGGCTGCTGCGACTCTGAATGCGTGATTTGCTAAATTTGAAGCTTCCTCGGCTGTTAGCTAAAAAGAACAGCTACCCGGCCTCCCCTTTGGATATGGGGATGTTTAACCTAGGTGGTTGTGTTGGCAATGACAGGGATGAAAACAAGAGTAGTTCAAAGGTTGGAGACTTGCTAAGAGTCCAGTACTTTGATCTACTGTCGGTGTTGTTATGTTTCTTTTAGGAAGCACATCCAGAGCCTTTATTTAACACTGCTACACACCACAGCTGGAGAATGGATCAGTAAATGAGAACCATGTTCTGGGAGTTTTACTTAGGTTTTAAAAAAAAAAAACAAAAAACAAAACCCAGTGCTGAGCTCACCAGAATTGGGGCCCTCTTCAGCTCCCTACTGAAGTTGGGAATATTGCCTGGGGAAAGAGCGCTCAGGAAGGCTGCCACTAGGCTCTGTGTTTTTATTGTTATTTTTGGATGTCAGGATTTTCTCTACCTTTTGCTTTCCTCATGACTTCTTTGTTGGCTAGTGAAGATCACATGTGGCTTAAGTAGCATCTGGACTTTGCTTTGCTGTTGCTGGGTTGTGTTGTATTTCCCCTTGCCAAAACGAACCTAGATGGACTGCAAATGCGTTGTGCTGCCTGGATGCTGTGGGGCCCAATCCAAAGTCCACTGGAAACACTGACACTCGCTGAAGTGGCCTCAGGGGCAAGTGCAGTATATCCTTTGCTTGAAGTACAGCCTGTGTCCTCTACTGTAAAGGAGGGTCTCCTAAGAAGAGATGGCAAAATAATGCTTGCTTAGAAAATAAAATCTCCGCCAGTTGGCTTAACAAGGTGAAGGCTGTGGAAGTGTTTGTAGATGAGTGTGTATGTGTTTGTTTCAGAAAGAGGAGGTTACGCTGCAAGGTGAAGTGGAGGGGAATTCCTTCTAAGCTCCCTCTTCAGTTGTCTGGCTAGTAGAAGTGGATTTGTTTGATTTGGGTTAGTTTTGAAAAATCCATTTTCACCAAAGGATGCCTTTGTGCTGTGGTAGGTTTGGGAGAAAAAGAGAAAAAAAAAAAAAATTACCAAGGGTTGTTTGAAGTTAACACATAATTGAGCTTAATGAATGGGGCTTTGGCATGGCCGAGCAAGGCAGGGAGAGCTCAAAAGGAAGCAGGCCTCTTTTGGCCCAAGTTAAGACCAGTGTTGAGGGAGAACTGCAGCTCTATACAAGCATAACAATGCATTGCAACAAATATTGGAGCTTCAGCATTTCATTATGTTCCTCTGGTTATCAAAACATACCAGGCTCCTTTTATATTATTATTATTGCTATTATTATTGTTGTTGCTTTCCTCCTCGGATGGAGAAAGAAAGATCCCCCTTTGAAACAAGCGTGTTACAATTCTCCTATTCTCTGGCCTTTATAAAATTGGAAGTCTCAAGGTATGTGACCAGTTGGAACCTGTTGCATCTTGCAGCAAGTGATTTATGTTCGCAGTTTTGATTTGCCTCAATGAAAAGATTTTCATTCATAGCCCCCAGCTCTCCAGACGGATGGAATTGCTGCTCCATTTAAAAAGGAAAAGGGGTGACTCGCCTTGTTAGGAATTTTTTTTAAAGCGCTGCAGCGCCTATATGCCTGCTTTGTCCTCCCTTCAGGGTGGCTGGCATTCTTCTCTCTCCTCCCCCTCCTCTCTCTCTCTCTCTCTCTCTTTTTAACAACGCTGAAGTTGTTTATTCTTTTTGGATGAAGTCTCAGATAGGCTACTGGGGATGTGTGCTTCAATTGATGGGGCCCCCTACCCCATTGTGGCTGTGTCAGGTCTAATTCATCTCACCGAAGCCCCCTTGTTCCTGAGCGCTCAATAGCGCAAGATGAGGCGATGGAGGCTGACAATGATGCCACACTCTTCACTTGGGGGCATCCAATTACAGGCGAGAGGGGCCCCCTGATTAATATGCTGAAATTAGTGGCCTCTGCCACAAATAATTCCTTGTTGAGTTGCAACAAAAAGGCAGTCCATGCTGCTTGTCTGGAGTGGTTATGGGGACAGACACAAACTGGTCATTTAAACTTCATTATCACTTTTCCACCTTGGAAAGAATGAGGGTGTGACTATGAATTCATGTTCTTGTTTACTGCTCCATTTAAAAGAAGAACGCAAATATTAATCCCAAACGTGATCCTGTCAGGACAGACTCATTAAACTGACACATTTTGGTCATGTTCTGTTTGTGGAGCTCAGTAAATAGTGTCGCGAACGCGCTGCCACCGTACCCCTCTGAGCGACCCAATCTTGGTGGAATTCATGCTTGCCTACCGAAGTCCCTCGTTTCTGAAGTCTACCTGCAACTGTGTATCAGTCTTTCAGTTAGAGGACTGGCTTTGGAGTGTGTATAGTGTCAATACGCAGTCTGGACTACTTTGATTTTGGGGAATGACAGAAGCTTGCTAGAAGGTAGGTGCATTTGTATCTGCCCGCAAATGGGCAGATTAGGAAAAGGGGCTAGACTGAATTTATTTTAAGCACGGTAACATAAATGAGATGACTTTAGATCAAGCTTGCCTTTTTGCTGGCAGGGCATCACAAAAGTTTGGCCACAATTCATCGTATCAGTTTAATTTTGAAGGTTCATAGAACGCTGGGCGAAATGCCCCTTTGAAGGTGGGTATTGGTCAGGGCTACAATGGAGTGCCAGAGGTACATGAATAGATTCAGAGCGAGGACTTTCATAGAGTCCCGAAGTCTTTAGTTTCACTGGTAAAACATTTACACAAAAGTTATTTTATCATAATAAAGGAGATGCATGATTTAATACTTAAACTGTTCTACTGAGCCCTCTAAGCTGTCTATTCCTTTGATTTCATTCAAGGGTTTGACAGATGGTTTATATTTTTTCAACCCAGAGGAAGTTGTATTATGATAAAAGCTGAAGGAATGTATCTCAGGTTCTTGTGTATAATGTGGCATTTCCCTTTCTTCCTCACAAAAGTAGATGTTTACTTGTGCCACTTACTTCCTTTGTTTCTGATTCTCCTCCAAGGTGTACACTGCCACGGATCAAACGCATTCCTGTTCAGCAGAAAGAGTCTTAGCATTAAAATGTGGATTATTCTTATTAAAAAAACCCCAACAAAACATAACAAAAAGCAAACCAAAACCATGCTAAATGGCAGAGATAGCCCCTTAAGGAATCATGGGAGTGGCTTTGTGGAGAGACCTACAGCAATGCAGTCTGGAAGGGGGCCCAGCCTCTTGTCAGCATGGTGTCACATCAGAATGTAACTGATTGTCCGCCAATTCTTGGGACCCCCGTCACTTAGTTATGCCACATTTACATTAAATCCCTGTTGCCAGGATGGATGGCAGCCACTGACAAGAGACTAGGTTGAGACAAAGCATTTTTAAGATGAAACCTTAATTTAAATATGGATTATCTGCCTCCTGACAGGGTTAAGCAGTCTTTCTTTCTTTCTTTCTTTTTGTTGATGTTGTTGTTCATTAAAGCTATATTCCTTTCAATGTCAGTGCAAAGGTTTCTGCTTTAAAGGGCCTTGAGGACTCCTTATTAGAGTGCACCTAGGATCTGATCATGCGAAACACTTAAGAATGCAAACAGGTTTTCTCAGATGTATAGTGCCATTGACCCCAGTGGCATTATTCACATGAGCAAAGTATTTTAACATTTGAAGAATGGGGGCCCTGCTTATGATGAAAATACCTCGAAGTGATGAATGGCCTCCCAGGCTTAGTGCTAGGAAGGGCTACTCACTGAAGTACAGTTGCTCATGTGGATAAGTGTTTACAGGTTTGGACCTGTAACAGTTTAGAGCAGGAGGCACCTTTCTGCTCACTGTTTTCCCTACCTTTTCAGATGAAATAGTTGGCAGCTGAAGCCATGGTGGTAGAAGAGTGTATGTGTATGGGCAGGCTTCTCCTAAAGCAATCACTTCAGTCTTTTTTTTTTTTTTCTCTCTCTCTTCTTTCTTCATACAGATATTAAATTTATTTCAAACCCACCTTCCATGATCGCAGCTGGCAGTGTGGTAGCAGCTGTGCAAGGCCTGCATCTGGGGAACACTAACACTTTCCTCTCCTATCAATGCCTCACACATTTCCTATCACAAGTTATCAAATGTGATCCGGTAAGTGACTTTTTCTCTCGGTTGATCTCCTGCCTTAGAGTTTAAGAATGAATGCCTGCTTACTGTATAGTAGCTAAGCTCACAGTAAATCTTGATAAAAGTCAAACCTCAGAGTGAGGTTTTTGAATGTGTTCTCTCGTGTCCGTCCTAGTTATTTAGCTGTCGTTATATCCGTTAATAATCTGTGATTACGCTGTTGCAGTTCAAAAAGCATCCCGCCCTAATGTTTGTAGGAGAGGCATAGCTGACAAAGGAAAGGAGACTCTGCATCAATTTAGGACATTGCAGAGCCTGTGTTTGGTTGTAGGTAATTAAACTCGGAGTTTATGTAAAACAAAACTTTGAAAATAAGATGAGGAAATAGTTACTGAGACCTCATGGTATCTCTGACCTTATCTTTGACCATTCTTGAGGCCTTTTATTGTGCCAAGTGGTGTGAAAAAGCCCTTCTTAAAAGAGTTCTAATGATCTAATTTGGTTTATTACGTGCTAGACCTGCACAGTAGCTGGTATTGAATTCCTTTTCGGAACAAATGCTTGTCCCACGACTTTCTGACAAGGTAGATGGTCCTCACAGGACTCTCATTTTGCCCTGCAGCTTCCAGGAGATGCACATCAGTAACTAGTGAGCAATAAACCTTTCATGAGTGAATGGGCCAGGAAGGGAGCCTACAAGGAAGACCTAAAGTCAATGATCCATGTCATAATGGTGTGTGAAGTTGGGGCAGAGTTGAGCTTTGTTTTGTAACAATGTGGAAGACCAATAAATAGATGCTTTAAAAAGGTTCTTGTGAGGTCTCCAAGCGCTGGACAATGAGTCAAATAAAGACAACTCTGTGGTTAGCGGCGGAATCTTTGAGATGCTGTTAAATTATTTTACATGTTAATAATTTAAATACATAGAGAACTGTACTAGTCCAGACACTGCAAAACTAGGTTTGTATAATTGGACTTTGTTGACAGGATTGAGTGATTTCTGGAAAGATGAATGCATCGTAATTAATTATTCAGAAAAGAATATTCTACTTTCAGTAGACTATGTGAAACAATTGCTGACAAATACAGTATCTCAGCTTATTATTTTGATCACCTTAACAATGCCTCACTATTCAGCACGTTATTTTTGCCATTTATATTACCGTGGCTAAAGTAATATGGATCCAGTGCTGAAATGTTAAATACTGTAAGAACTTCAAATGCTGAAATAAAATGCTGCTCAGCTTGGTATGTACATTTAATGCTTTTAGTCAGTTTGTGAACAATGTAGATATTTCAGTGTATGGTTGGCCACTATCCAGTGCAAGATATTTGAAGCAGGCACTGAGAAAAAACACTAGGCTCGCTATCTGTTCTGACAGTATCTGATTCAAACAACATTATTTAATCATTCCTGATACAGAGCATTGAAGTAAATTCTCTCACATTGTGAAGAACAATGACATGTCCGTATGTGACTCGATTTAGTTGATGACAGAACTCTTTTAAAAGAAAAGAAAGTAGTTTTAGCAAGAAGGAGAATTCTTGCTTATTTCTTTTTTTTATTGTCTAGAGTCATTGCAAGGCCACAATCTGTATGACCTCAACTTAAAGTTAATAGCTTTAAAAGGAAGCAAGTCCCCTCCAGCTTTCATTGCTAAATACATTTAAGTGTTAGAGCAGCTGGAGTTAGAAGTAAGGTTTTTGTATAGGCTGCTACTGAAAATAGGCATCGTAAAATCAAACGTATGTATATGTATACTGTTGTGTTTGTAATGGAATAAGGGAACAGCACCTTCCACTACTATTGCTTTGAGTAGAGAAAACCGCTTGGTTTCATACATAGCACGATTCTGCTGCATAGAGAATTTTCCATAAGATGTGCTTATGTAATCCATGGTATCAAATGCTATTCCTATTATCTTATTTCACTAGCCTGTATATGAAGTTTGTTACTGCACAGTGATGGTTCCCCTTGTTAGACTGCCCAAATGAATATGCTTTATATTGGATTGTCTTGAAATATTAAGAGCATGCATTATAACATGGCTAACATTCTCCCTGATTATCTATTAGCTAGAGCAGCTGGTCTGTTGGATTTCAGGTTATATAATCACACTTTCTTACCTTTAGTCTCAAAGAAAGCTGAATCTAAAGTAAAATGAATATCACCTGATTGGAATTCCTTTATGGTTCATGTTTACATTGGTAGGAGTCCAATTTCCCATTTTGCCTTTGATCAGGGGTAATTAGAAGTCAGATAATCACAATTAGAAGTCTTGGGCTGTCTTCCATCATTCTATTCTTGACCCCATCATCCAAACAGATTGAATTTTACCTGACATTCATTTCCAGGCCAGAAATTTGCTAAACTAGATTAGATTGGGTTTCCATGCTGTCTGTTACTACATTGGAATTCGTCTCCTGCCTGCCCCTACTCAGAGGCACCTTCAAACATGTGCTTGGTATCCAGAACAGGTCAGGCAGTAACAAAGGATTTCCAAGCAGTTTCTTTTTTGTTGTTGTTTCCTTTAGTATCTGACCCTGGAGTCTGATCATGTCTGCTGTGTGTGTTAAAGGTATTTGACCACATCAGTTAAGCTAGCAAGTCTCTTTTTTTTTTTCACTGAGGAGCTTAATTAATCCAGGAAGGGTTTATGACCTTGAACAAACTGTGAGCATTGAAAATTTGGGTAGTGAAGCAGAAAAGTTGTTGGGAGAAGTTATCAGAGTAATGTACAAGTTTTGTATTTGCTTTTCAGTGTTGAGAACTACTGAGAATGAAAAAAGCTTTGGTGAGGTTGTTCACAGTGAATTTTATATTTTGCAGTTATTTTTGCTAGCTCTAATACATTCCTGCAGACAAATTATTCATCTAATAGTTATCTGAATAAGAAAAGAACAAAAATGCCTAAAACATGAAAAAAATACTGTTCATTCAACTGTAGCTTAAGACATAGTCTGTTCATAATAAATTGTAAAGATTATGTTTTAAAAAAATACAGTTACAGCACGCTGTACTCTTGACAGTCTCACAGGAGAAAAAAATTCTGTGGTCAAAAATTATCTTTAAGTTACGTAGTCCTATGTAATTATTCATGACTGGACTCCAGAGGGAGAAAAATGGGTATTTATAGAGGTTCTTTTGAATTGTTTTAGTTTTCAGAGCTCAAACACACTATATGCAAATAGTTAGGATTAAAAACAAAAAAAAAAACCTCCACAAAAACCCCAGGAAAACCCACCAAACAATCCACCCCACCCCACCCCCCCAAAAAAAAAAGCCAATAGGGTTTGTCTCGCTCTGAAAATAAATTTGCTTTCAGTTTGGAACACTGAACATGTGACCTTGTTAAAACAGAATTATCCTCAAAAGTGCCTGGATTTGTAAAACCAAAAATACCTAAACCTGTATTCATGTACTACTCTTCAATACATCTAATTCCAAGCGTGACTGAGGTACATGGTACAGGACATGCAAGTAGAAGCCTTACAGTCAGGATTGATCCGTTGTATCTTGAGAAGGGGTGGAAGGACTTCATAGAGATCTTATTGTGAAGGCCAGAGGTATGTAGGAGCCAAAGGCATGATGACTTTAGGATATGAGGCGTTTCTTTTTGTCATTTAAAACGCTGTGTGTCTCTGTCAAGAGGAAATATTACACTAGGGTTTAAACCAGAAAAGGTCATAGGTTATGTGTTTTCAGTGAGCTGTAACTGATGGTCTGATCTGCTTAGAGGTAGGATTAACCTCCCTCTCTCTCAGAAAGGACTTGCAGAGAATTGTTTGCTTGGGTTTCTAATCTTATTTTACCCCAAATGCCATGTGCCCTTATTGGTGGCAGAGGAGATTCTTGTGGTAGTGGAATCAGTGAAAAGCTGGTAGATCACACAAGAAGCCTCTGAATGAAGGCAGAATTGAAACTGGGAAATAAAGAAAACAGCAGGCAGGTCACCCTCTCAGGAAAACAACATTCATTCTCAGTCATGCACATCCTAACACTTTTGACGGCAATTTATCATGGAAGACTGGGTTCACCGCAAGGGCTAACACATGTCATAGGTTAAATCAGAAAAGGCAATACTGAAAGGAAACTTCGAAGTCCTTAATACACAGGGTTAAATATGTTGGGAAAAAGCTTACGATGTACGTTATAAAGATAGGCGTAAACAGCACGCTGGAGGCATTTTGGCAAAATGTCGTGTGATTGTTTTGCCTAGTTAAGGCACCATTTCTGTGTCGTTACAATGGATGTACGTGTCGCTGAAGACCACAACCATAACTTGCAGAAAGTTGGACAGGTTGAGCTAACAGGCATTCTCCAATTCTAATAGCTGTGGATTGATAAGTAAAATTGCATCTGTCTACATGCGGTAAGGTTTAATGCCCAGGGGAAGTTACCTTTCCCCACCATAGACATGCTCCTGCTTGGTGCTTTATGCTTTTAATTCACACGGAAGTCTGTGCAAGCGGCAAGGCCCTTGCACCCTCCTGAACACTCGGTAGGATTGCGTGCACTTTCACCTCTCAGAAGACGCTTTTGAAGCAAGGGAAGGAGATCTCACCCTGACTGAGCTTTCAAGGTGAATGTGGTAGCAAACTGAAAGCTTGGCAGCACTTTGTAATGCGTGGTTACAAAGGTGTTTAGTGGTGCTTCTGAAAGATTACCTGCATTTTGGGATCACACAGTGCAGTACGTTTTTCTGTTCAGATGCTTTCTGAGTTAGAAATCAGTTAGCTAACTTGAGCTGCCCACTGCTGGACATCGCAGCAGCTGGCAGGCAACTTTGGGCATGTCTGTCTAAATATGCATGTGGCACTTCTGTTTAAGAACTTCGTAGTATTGGAACCCAGCCTGGGAAAATCACTGTTTATGACCATCACTTCTAGTAGACTGTACTGCCGAAGTGCTTCTGTGGTAAAAGTAGAAATCATGGACCAACTCTTGACTCCAGCCCAGCTTCATGTCTTTGCACCTCCACTTATTTAATTTTGATTGATTCACACTGCTGTCCAGTCGGACTGTTCCTATTTTTTTCAAAAGGTATAAAGGACAGTGAGGTAGTATGAAAAGACTTTTAGAGAACTGCTGTGTTAACAGCACAGGCAGAAAGGCAGTAGTGCAAGCTGCATCTGAGTGTGTCAAGGTCCTGCCTAGGTTAGTTGCTACATATAACATTGTAGTGGAGCCTGCATCACGTTCAGTTGCAGATCTATGGGCTGAGACTAGCAACAAAACGGCAGTCATGGTTTGTCCAGAGGACCATGTATGGAGATGCTCACCTAGGCCATTAAATAGAAGATGGCAAGAGTTAGTTGCTGAAGTCTGGATGCAGGCTAGCATCCTGCAGAAAATGGGGTAGCTCGTCCAATCCTTTGACTATTCAGTGTTTCTTTTGCTCTTCCCACGCTCCTTGCAGTCTGCTGCCCTCCCAAATAACTTGATTATAGTAATTTCTCTTGCTTTTTCAAGAAATTATATTTGGTCTGTGATCTTACTATTTTTCTAAAAGACTCTGGGTCTTTTTCTCCTTCCATTTAATCTTCTCTAGGATTGTTTACGAGCCTGCCAAGAACAGATTGAATCCCTCCTTGAATCCAGTCTACGTCAGGCACAGCAGCACAACGTATCTTCAGAAACAAAGACTGTAGAGGATGAAGCAGACCTCTCCTGCACACCTACTGATGTGCGAGATGTGAACATTTAAGAGGACTTCTTCTAATGGGTTTGCTTGGCAAGAAAAGCAGACAAAGAAAGGGCATCTGAGAAGGAATCGGCATCAGGATCTCCCCCCCAGAAACCCTTTTCTCCAGGACATTTTTATACCAGAAGGGAAAACCAGTCTTGTTATATTTTTTTCTTGCTCTGTCTCCCTTCCATCTGTGACTTCAAACAAACAAATAAACAAAAAATACCCCAAAAACTGTCTTAAAAAAAGAAAAAAATAGTATTTGCATTACCCCCAGGGGTTTGTGCTACAAAAATAGAGGATTTTATACAATAATAATCAACTAGTTTTTATATTAAAGTGTTCTTGTCTGTATGTTGTAAAAATAGGCATTAACACACAAAATGTCTCCAGGGGAGGTATTAGATTTGATTTCTTACATATAAAACAAACCAACCAACCATTTTTAAAGTAGAAGAGGGTTTTTTTTTTTAGATAGTAAATGAAATACTCTTTTTTTTTTTCCTTTAAAAAGCATAGCTTTAACGCAGTTCTAGGCTTTTCTGTATCTTGCTTGCTTATGCATTTAGTCACTTTATAATTCATCTGTAAATGTTTATTTTATTTCCTTAGGGTTTTTTTTTATCCTCTTCACCTTACAAATGGTTAACGTAACCCATAAGTTAGTATATGTTAGTATGCAGCATTATTATATGTTAATCTTTTTTTGTGCCTGTGGATTGTCTGTGCATAAGGCATTTGTAGGGTTCCAGCTTAGCATTGTTGGGAAAGGCCAATGTACTACTCATACAATACTCTATTATAAAGAGAAACCGAAATAGTGACATAATATATTATATTTTTGTAATCTTCATATTTTTGTAGTTACCTGTGTAAAAATGCTGGTCTGACCCCACAGATATTCAGCCTAATTATGGTCAGGTTCAATCCACAGTTCTTTTTTTTTTTTTTTTTTGTTTGTTTGTAATATTCTAAAACCATTCCATTCAAAGCACTTTCAGTCCATTAGATATAGGAAATACATTCTTTTATTGTGTGGGAATTTTTTTTTAATGGAATGGTTTGGAAATATATAAGTGCTTGTTCGCAAACTTGGAATTGCAAAGCAAGTGCATTTAACTATGGTGTTAGAGGAGAGGTGATTTTTTTTTTTTTTCCGAAGGTTGTGTTCCAGTGAGAGAAATTGCATTCACAAATTGCCAGGATATCTTCCTATCCTTTTCTATAGAAAAGTTGAAGTTTAGAATCCTTTGGTGCCAACTCACCTTTATAAATTAGGGGCCTTAAAGGTTCACATATAGGACACATAGTTTAAGGATTGTCGCTAGATGTTTTACAACTGAAGGTTTTTAAACACTAAAATATATAATTTATAGTTAAGGCTAAAAAGAATATTTATTGCAGAGGATGTTCGTAAGGCCAGTATGATTTGTAAAATAATGCAATCGCCCCTTTTTAAAAAAAAAATCTACCCTTGATGTTGCAGTTTTAACACAGCTTATTAAAGAAAAAAGGACACGCTTCAAAGAACAAACCCAAAACAAAGCAGTCTATTTGGCCCCTTCCTATACATTTTCAGAACCAGTCTTGAAAAAAAACGCCATAGTTAATAGATATGAAAATTGGAGTACTTGAAAGAAGTTCTTATTCCAGTATATGCCCCATTTTTTATTTAGCTACAAATAGAAAATTTGCACATCTTGGCTATGTATCTTTTTATTATTATTTTAGAAAGTAGCTGAAGGGACGTGGACATAGCTGTTGAAGTTGATGCTCGAGGAGAATGTGATGGTGAAATGTATGTGAGAAAACTGCCGCTAAGGTGTTGATTGTAAAAAAACAAAACAACAAGAAAAAAAACCCAACAAAAAAAAAAGAAAAAAATTTTAAAATTAAAAAAAAAAAGAAAAAGAGAAAAGAAAAGGAGTGGATGCTCCATTTTTATTGAGCTGCTATGGATAAATTCCCAGCATGGTTTGAAAAAAAAAATTAACATTGCTTTTCTGTATCTTTGTCATTGTGTTTTGCTGCTATTTTGTGGATCAGTTTTTTTTTTTTTTGTTATACAATGTCATATACTGCCATGTTATAGGTTTTAATTTTCTCATAGAAAATTATATTATTGACATCATTTTTTTGTAGATTTTTTATGTGATCAATTTTTACTTAATGTGATTACTGCTCTATTCCAAAAAGGTTCCTGTTTCACAATACCTCATACTTCAGTTAACCATGTCTAGACCAGGTTTTAATGTTCGTACACAGTGCCTCATAGTTCTACTGCAAACGGAAATGCATCGAACGTTACTCTGAATGGGTCTCGCGATTTGCAACTAGGTTGCATTAATTTAAAAACAGCAGACATTTCAGAAGATCAAGTAATGTCATTTTTTTGTTGTTATGCATTTTATAAAGCTGGATTCTTTGTCTGATCTGGGGTTTATTATCATAGTAGTTTTAAGCTGTGTTATTAGCCACATTGATATATGAAAGGTGCATTATAATATAACTCTTGTATGCCACGTGATGTCATTTCCCATCAGTTGGGACACATCATTTGGTATGATAGGTTATCTTCTGGAACTCTAAGTATTTTGTGTGTTTAATCTGTTATGATATACTAGTTTTTTGTTTGTGTTTTTTTTTTTTTAATTATAGCATAATGCTAATTTAAAAAGCCTGTAAATCTCATAAATAAGCCAGCTAACAGAGTTGTATGCTGAAGAATAATCTAGCTGTTGCCTGTATGCTGCTAAACCAAAACAGAATTAGAACTCATTTTGAGGCAAATGCAGTTAAGATCCTACATAGTGCATAAATAAAGCATTGCAATGCTACTAGCAGTCGCAGGACCCAGGAGGACTGGATACATTCTGTCCAAATTTCAGGAACATTTCTTACTGCTTACCTCATAAAACACTTCTGTTTGTGGCATCTCTGTGTCTCTGAACCAAACATGATTATTGAGTTAGTGCTTGTTGGTTATATTATGTGTTACACTGAGTGGCAGTGTGTACTGCAAATTTCTTTAAAATATTGTATGTACTAAAAGGCCAAATCCAGATAAGTGGGTTCACGTGCCAACAGAGATGCTTTATTTGTCACATTATTATAACAATCTATAGTAAGCAAGCAATTCAGATTTGTACATTTTTATATTGTACTTATTGGCATCACTGGTCTGAAATGCACATTTTCACCAACAGACCTGTAACAGACAAGTTTCCAGCAAAAAAACTAAAGTCTAGAAATAAAATTGGTAAAACCCAATGTCTGCTTGTTGTCTTTTTTTTTTTTAATTGCCTTCATGAATGCTGAATGGTAGTAACTACCTGATGCAGTGAGTAAACCACATGACAATTTCTGGTTTTGACTCTCTGTGCTTTAATAGTTGCAATGCTGAAAACTTTTTGTCGTTATTTTAGGAAACTGTAGGCGTTTTTAGCAATGAGTAGGTGACTGCCTGTCACAGTAATGTGTATTTTTAAAGAAGCAAAATAATTTTTTTGCTGAAGAATTTCTTTTAAACATCTAAGGTAATTACTCAGAGTAAAACACCATTTGGTGGTTCTTGTCAATAAAAGGTAAAATAAAGTAGGTGTTGGATGGTACAGAACGCTTGTTTGTATTTATTTATCAGTGTAAGGTTGTGTGTCCTAGAATACCTTTATGGAAGATTGTATTAAAAGCTGTAAGGTTAACCTCCCTTCTTTTCGGTCCCTTCCCCTCATACACAGCTTTTGCATCTTACTATTGCATCACTAAGAT
This sequence comes from Cariama cristata, assembly GCF_000690535.1. Taxonomy (NCBI): domain Eukaryota; kingdom Metazoa; phylum Chordata; class Aves; order Cariamiformes; family Cariamidae; genus Cariama; species Cariama cristata. The sequence continues at coordinate 15,337 of NW_009603292.1, forward strand.
AATAAGGAATAAACCTGAAAAATGCAAAAGCCTACTAAAAATACATAAAAAAAGAACTGGACCTAGAAGGACAGAAATTATATATGATTATAAAGTAAAATGAGAAAAAATTATAACCTGTGTCCCAATTCACATTCCAGAGTATCTCTGAAAACTGGGGATGTACATTATCAATTATTACCAGAGCTGAACACAGCAGAAACAGCTTATTCTCAGTGGAGACGGTCAAGCTTCTAACCTATGTGTTTTGACTATTTACCCTATGAAAATATTTCTGCCTTCAAAAAAAAAATAAAATCAATTATGTAACATGTCAAGTGCTTGTCTCTCCTGTCACAAATTAGAAATCTAGTATCTACCTCCTGAGTTTCCCATTGACTAAACTTCACATTACAACTGATTCTATGCAGAAAGTACAGCAAAGGAAATGAAAAGTGAAACTCCTGAGATAACACCTAACATGTTAATCATAGTCTAGTGCAAAGGAAGTTTGTCTTAGTGCAGTTACCAATAAATGGGAAACCATCTGCATGAGAAAAATCCCAGTTGAGCTTGTATTAGCTCATCAGTTTCCCAGTAATTTCAAACAGACACCTGAACCATGCAGCCTACTGTAAAATCATAAATCAGGTAGGTAAAGTAATACCAGCACATAGTGTGATCTGATTTTTTCCATTCGAAATGGGTAGCTCCTCAATATGGTCAAGTTACACTGGTAGGCGGCCACCAAGGAAGATTTGTATAGCAGTGAAAGATGATCTGAACTAGATTCACAGTGACTTTAAATACAGATCAAGCCAGAGCTTAAACTGGACTCGGTCAAAAACGACTCATTTTTTCCACGCAGATCTTTTATCAGTTTTCTGCAACATCTCTGCATATTTTTAGAGAAAAAAACAGGGGAAAACAAAAAAAAAAGACTCGCTTTTGTATCACTGATGGCTAACCCCTCTGATTTTAAATGTCTGAAAATTGAATGAAGACATACTTATGAAATCTTGATTGGGGGAAAAATCTTTTTGCTGATAAAAAAAATAAAAATTATTCAGTGAGAAATTTAAGCCTGCATTTTGTTGAATATGCTAAGTGGGTTTTGTCTTTCCTATTTGCTTTATAAACTCTATTAAACTGACTGAAGTGTTCTGTGACTTAAGTAGGTTTAAGCCCACATAGTCAGCTCTGTTATTTACATTTTCCTTCTCTCACACATCATCTCTAAATGCAGACTACTAAATTTGAATGTTGGGTGAACTACGCCAGTATTACTCACATTGCAAAGGGCAGAAAGACAAGAATGTAGCAAGAAAAACAATTTACTATAGGCTGTAAAAAATATGCATGTTCAGCTAGGCTATGCTGTAGCTTATTAAAGGGAAAAATACTGTATTTTCTTATATCAGATTGAGACATGTACCCAGAAAAACCTCAAAAACACTTCCTCAATTCCATTGCTGAATTCAGACTGATTGACAAGCTTAGACCTTTTGTGAACACTTAAATTCACATACTCTTTATTAAAAAATAAACAAGATCTGTTCGATGTAAAAACTTGGAATCCACTTACACTCAAGCATTTTAAGTGGTAGAAAACTCCAGAAGATAGAGGAGAGAGTGAAGCTTGGAGCTATTATTTCAAAGGAGTCATAGGAATGACCCAGGCGTGTGGGCTAGATACTCTTGATAAAGATTCCTAGCAATGTCATTGAAAACCTACAGTGGGACAAAGGCAGTAAAGCTATAAATGATGGCATTTTAATGAATTCCTGCCAGCATCACTTTAAGGGAAATGTATCTCTTCAGACAAACATGGTATTTTTACGACCTCACAAATACAACTGATAATAGTAATTGCATTGGCATGGCAAACATAGATTCCCATCTGGCTTTTGACTGAGTTCCACACAATATTCCAATAAAATGATGAGAAAGAGATTGCAAATTAGTCAACTGGATTGCACTGATAATGTGAGACTTGCCAGACTTCTGATTTTGTTCTTTAGGGTCAAGAAGTACAAATTTAGGAGCAACGCAGAATTTACTCTTTTGTTTCTTTATTGCGATAGACATTTATGAGGGAAAAACGGAAAGAGTTTCTGGACGATCCTATTAGCATCTGCAGAGCTCTACTTAGATCTGTCCTACTTTTTCTCTGTGTGAAGACTATGTATTAAAAAGTCTCATATTTCAGTGAAGTCACTAACTATTCACAGCCATCAGTTTCCTGAGGGCTTTTACCTGAAGGAGGAACTACTGGCAGGAAGGCTGTGTGCTCACAGCAAATCAGGAATAAGGCACACAAGCAGCATCTTCACTCTGCGTGGGCCCTGCTGACGCAGGAGCACCACTCACAGCGCGTGGGCAACAGATCTGCTCCTGGGGTACACACCACTGCTTCTACTGAACTCCTGAAGCTGCTGTTAATGTGGTCTTCAGAGCATCAATTCCTTCACAGAATAGCCCCAGGCTTTTAGGGAGCAGTCACTACCATACACAGACCAACTCAACAACAGCTTTTTCCTTGTCTCTAGTCACCTCTCTGGACACAGGCAGCTGTGTTTAGTGCTGCTAGAGGTCTTCCCTCTTACACAGCAGGAAAAAAAACATAAAACTGCCTGTGTGGATTTCATATCTCATTTTAAATATGGTTTATGTTACTTTTCTCATTTATAATAATATTCTTGAAGAAATACAACAGTTAGTGTTTATTTCAGATAAAAAAAACATGTAGCGATCCACCTCAAAACCAGAATACCAGCCTGTCCACTCACTTGAAGACTGCAGTAGAAAATTATTTTCCCATCATATTCAAAATATATGCTAATGGACACTCACAGCATAATTTTCCCTGCTAATGCGTCTGTCAAGGGGCAAAGCCTACCTGTAAGCCAAAGACTGCCCAGTCAAATGAGACCGTGACTACATCTGCTCAGCTCTGACTAATCTGGCATGAACTGGAAAACAAAGAAGCAAAATAAAAACTTCGTTAGGCAACTGTTGCTAAATCCGCACTTTGTAACACATTTGGGGTGGGTGACCAGAGGGCGATAGGAACCTCCTCCCCACCAGTAACTGGCCTTAGATTTGGAAAACGTCAGAGAGAATGGCCTGGGACTGCTTGTGCTGACAAACAGATAAAGCAGTAAGCGGTTAAGAGGGCAACCCCTCGGGGTTGGAGAGCGCTCCAGGTACAGGTATCTAATACCATCAAGAAAGCTTAACCAAAGGAGGAATCACGACATGCACAAGTCAAGCTCCAAGCCAGGACTCGACACATCGACTGGCTGGAGCAGGAGACCCCTTCTCCTGAGTCCATGTGGTGAAGATCTAGGGCTTAGATTTGTGCATGTAGCATGTGCATCACAGAATGGAAATTGCTATCCACTCACCATTCCCAACCTGCTAAGTAAATAAATTGTAGGTTACATGTTGCTGAGTGGTGCAGTTTTGTTATTTTATCCATCCCACCTGACTGCCCTGTGATACTGGTCTTAATCCATCCTCGAGCTATGTTCCATTCAATGCTTGGTCTCCTATGACAGCTAACGCGTTACCCACCGTAAGGATGTCATTTGTAATATTAGCACCAGTCTTCAAGGAACTGGGCTGAGATGGGCAACTCATTTAACAAGGACCACTAAACCACCACTAGAGCATTACGACAACTCACCGGAGCCAGCACCCAACGAGTGACCTAGTGTCCTAAGTCACTACTCTGATGGCAAACTGTCTGAAACGGACAATTGAGCTTTTTGATGTTTTATTTCTCCTTTTATTAGATTTTATCACTATAGATTGTTTGAATACAGGGTATTGCTTTTGAACAGCTTGTTTGCTCCTTGAACACCCGCAGGCCATAGTTCTTTACATTTGGTTGCTGGCCACTTTAAAGATGAAGACCAGACCTTCAGCAAATGTATACTGTTAAAATATAGCTATGTTCTTTTTATATGCACAGACATAACATTTTCCCAAGATTTCCAGAAGGTATCAGCAATTATTTACTCAAAAGTAAATATTATTTCTTATAAACATAATCCATTTATTTCATGTTTTTGATTCGGTATTTCTCTAGCCATTTCAGTCATTCACTATGACCACTTTGTTCCTTTTAGACAATACATCTATTGGCCATGTATTAATTCAGATTTCTCTTCTGATGGAGACTGCAAAGGATTGGAAAGGCTCCTCTGTTATGGACAGTACCTTTCCAATGTAAGTGAAAAGGTTCATCTGCCTGTACTTCTGCATGATAGTGCTCAACAGCGCTGCAGAGTCAAACAAGTATATGCAAAGCCTTGCGTGTTTGTGGAAACACAAGTGTTCTCTCAAACAACTTTTCAATCACCTAAATATAACCCTCTATGTTTTTAAATCCCTCTGTAAACCTCCTTAAGGTGTCTTGGGGATCTGTTTCCACTTCTCTCATGCTTCTTCTGAAGCAGAATTTCAGGCAAATCACAAGTCAAAGCTCCTTTAAAAAGTCACTCCACAATTTTCTCTAATGTGATTTGTTTCTTTCTCATTAGTTTGAGAAATAATGATGCCACTGGATTTCTGCGAAGTTTGTCCTCATCTTATTCTATGAAAGAACTTAAAAGAAGAGCAAGACATAAAACTATAATAAGCCAGATTCTCAACATGTGGTTCTAGCAATGTACCTATGGTGAAGCAGGGTTATGAATTGCCAGATTGTGCTCACATCATTCTCTGTCTTACTCAGGTGTTCTGGATATGACACAAAATTATACCGTAAGTCCATGTGGTTTTAGGTTTACAGTGCACTTGACTAACTGCACCATGACCAAGGTCTCCTCAAGAAGGAAATACACTGCAGACATAACCTCTAGCTCTGCTTAAAAGTGACATACTATTATAACGATTCTTAGTTTCAAATAGTCATTTGTTTTTTACTTCTATTTCAGAAACTGTCAAGTGCTTATTAACAATAACTTCTGTATGTGTGTTTTTAAAGGAGGTAAATGGGGTCTCAAAAATTCAATGTCTGCACATACATTGCAAAAAAAAAAAAGCCAGTTTAGAGAACAATGTAGGCATGTGTTTTTAAACTACTGTTCGTGCAGTCTGGTCAGGACTGTGTGACACAGTATACAGTGTTTTGTCATCCAAGGAATGTCTTTGATCAAGAGTTTATGCAAGAAGGAAAAAAAAGCCATGAAACCCTAATCCGTTCCCACAGTCCAGTAAACGTGAGCTGGACAAACAGTGGACAATAGCAGTAAAGCTTGCTGCTGGAACAATAGCTGCAACTAAAAAAATTAAAGGGTTGCTGACTCACAGTTCCTACTATCAAGGAAGATTCCATGCGGTGTTGATTATTCCCCAGAATCCTGACGATGCTGAAGGTTAAAAATTGCAATTACTATTACATTGAGGTAAAGCAGCGAAATATGCTGCTAAACAATCAAAAAGGGAAGACAGTGATAAATACTGATGTTGATTCTGTCTAGTGCAGAGTCGGGATGGAGAGACTTATAATCAATCTTTCTGCCTAAACATTTTGCTAAAATAAACTCCGTAATTTTATTATAAACAAATATCAGTTAAATTCTTTCACTCAGTATGCCACCATTTCAGATGCTATCCATACAAATTCTGCACAACTACAATCAAACCTTCCAATTTTTCAAGACAAAAGGTATATGCTCTTTCTTGTACCTATTCAGAAATCTTCTGTAGGCAAATTTGCCATGCCAAAAACATACACAGAATGCTGTATTATTGGTCAATTACATAGGTATATGAAATATGATAGAACAATTAAAAACATTGCACGGCAAGTCACTTCAGAATCAACCTGCACTTACTATGGCTGATTTTTTTTTACCTTTCATATATTTCATGAGAATGAATGGGTACTACTTTATGTTAATAAAGATTTCCCAAGTCTCCTATGTTGGCTATGTTTCAGATAAGCTTAGTGACCATGTTTCCTTCAGCTTAGTATTACATCATTTGGTAGAGCTGTACGTATGTTCCAGAGTTGCAAAGTACTTAAAGAATCTTTGGATGAAAAATGCTGCAAGAATGTAATTATTACACTTAGGGAATAAACACTCCTGTGATTAAGGTAGGAATATTCACAGTGTGATGCCAAAGAGATATTCAAGTTAGCTACAAATGAACTAACTGCATAGGCAGTGTTAAAACAGAGCTTATTTGGATATTCAACAGTGTTGTACCTCAACTAGATCAGTGCTTTGTTCTAAGATAGGGATAATAGGGATAGAATTATAACATTAGTAGAAATATTAAACCCTTTGTTTCAAACCAAAGCCTTTTTTTCTTTAAGAAGACCAGGATGAGATACAGTATCACACTATGCTCTATCTGCCTGATGCAGCTTTGTTATAACCTTCTCTGCAGTGCTCTAAACAAACTCCCATCAGAAATACAGATTCTAATCCAGAAGGACTTCAGATAATTCTAATATTCCAGCAGATTTCAAACTACATCCTTAAGATCATTAGGCACACCGACACCAGCACTTTGTCAAAAACGTGTAGTGCTTCACACTGCTATCATTGCAGAAATTGTTTAAGAACGCAATTACCCTGACAAGTAGTCTTATCCTGATCTTGCTTGCCCACACCTTTATCTCCAGAAGATGACACTCGTTAATACCATCAGTACTCCTTTTCAAGCATGCAACACTGCTGAGTTATTACAGGACATTATAAAAAACAAAACAAAACACCCAGGGAGAAGTCACCCATTTTTATTTGAGAACAAAACAAGAAAAGAATCTATGATTATTAAATCAGATCTTGAAACAGAAGGCTGTATCTAATGAAATATATAGCTTTGCCAGCTTCTCAGTAAATAAATAATTATTAGATCCAGGCTTGTAGCTGCATGATTTTTATAAATAAAAGATTCCACTTTTAATGGAATAATTTTCTTGCAATACATTAATGTGGAGATAGGCACTCAAAAAGGGATGTACATACATACAGAACAAAAAGATGTCAACAGAACAGGATTTATGGATTTAAAACCTCAAAAATTCAGATTATTTGATCTCCTCCTGTGGGGTAAGTCATGTATCTTAAAATGGTATCAGTTCTGACTCTAAAGCACTGTGGAGTATTAGGGTGCAGCCAGACTTCTGACAGACAGATCTCCCCTTGTTCCAATACAGGAAGTTGTATTTACAGCCAAAGTGTAAATAAGCATTCGTAAATACATCACAGGGCTCAAACTCTCTCTTGCATCTCCTCAAAACCCAGAACTTATATATTTATAAACTTTGGAACTGATCTACTGAAAAATTAAAAATCCTAATTTCATGTCAACGTAATCCATCTGTTTAAAAATAATCAATAAAAATGTGCTACCTTTCTAGAAATCCAAAAGACACAGACCAAAATGTGTACCTTACTCATCAAAAATAATCCTACAGTGTTTAAACCAGTCTTTATTTTCCTTCCTTTAAATGGCATATAGCCACAAAGCTAGCAACATGAGTGTTCACAGGTTCTATGTGCATACTAGAACACACTCTTGCTTATGTATTTCATACCTCAATAGCAATTGGATCAAGAAGTCACATAACCAAAGCATGCCAAACTTGGAAGCCAGACTTCCCTTACACATCCACATGTAAATTATCATAACCTTGTTTCAGAAAAACATAACAGGATTTGAATGAGCCTACATTTTGAACGACTACTCCTACAGGATTGATTTTTAAGCAAACAATTGCACAGTCAGATTTTTTTCTGATTTATTTCACCCATTTCTGTTGATTACTGATGTTCATTCAAAGCTGAAATTGATCCCCTTGACATTACAGTTTACAATAAACGGAAAGAAAGTATGCTGCTTAATGAAGATAGAATAAGTGTTTTATTCATGAATTTTACTAGGAAGCTCCATTTTTTTTTTTTTTTTACTGTACTGACGGTAGTACAATGACACCGCGATAACCTACAAGAGTCAGATTTACGTGTTCTAGTGATGGCTGATTTGGTATTAGCAGCTGATGATCCCACAGCTACAAGACAGTATTGAATCAGCATGCAGTTCTGCAGGGAATGAATCCACTGTAGTCAGAGTTTACCTTTCCCTGCTGATGCCTCAAAACTCACTATTTCTTGTACTCATCACATATCATAGAAAGAAAAATTACAAGTCTTCTGGACTGCAATGACTTCAGTACACTAGCAGTAATTAGTTTTGTATCCACCTTTTAATAAAATTCTGTATTCCACAGTTTCAGCTGAAAGATGGTCACGAAGAAACAAAACAAGCTAGAACACAGCCCAGGCAAGTCAGAAATTTTAAGTTAAATGTTTCAAACATTCCTCCCTAACTACTGAGCAATAACTAGAGGTGGTGAATACAGCAATATATTTTTAAGTCTTTGCAACTTCAATAATTTTAGCAGAAATTTTCCACCTTAACTGTTCTTAACAGATCAAGTACTTCTGCAAAATTGCCAACCTGTTTGATGATACAGCACAAAGCCACAATCTCCATGCCCTACTTTATTAATAACCATTATAATAATCTACAAGATTGCATTTTTTTCTGTATCTTTTTCACCCAGTCTTTAAAGCAATACTTAAGTTGCACAGTCAAGCATTCAAATCAGGAAATGTCTGAATGACTGTGGTCCAAAGCTTTATTCAGCCTCTCTGTGCACAGATCTTCTGATAAGGGCTTTAATTACAGTGTAACGCTTGCTTCCACCAGAGTCCTGACCATTCAAGACACAGGATGAGTAAGCAGGGTGGGACACTAATGAAGCTATTTATAAGAATTTGTTTTGATTTGTTACAAACTTTAGGAAGATGTCAATATAACAGGAAAGGCATTGAAAGAAAGGAAACCATATGCTTGTATCTCACAAAACTGAATACTAGGTTTTGAGATTTTGAAGGATTTTTTTGTTGCCAGTAGCATTCTAGTTGGCTTAAGCACATACCTTTCACAGGTGTTTGCTAACTGTAATTTACCTCATTTTCTAAGTGACTGATCTGAGAAACACAGGCAAAAATACAAACATGCAAAAAAGCTAGGTACTAAGCCACTCTTCATCTTGGCAAGAAGGACATTCTGAAGTATTTAAGTACTCAAAATGCAAAATTATTCGGAACAAGTCACAGTAGACATCTCACATTGGTTAAGGCAAATCAATATTCTTGACATTACCTGGGCTTTAACTCCTTAGTTGTAAATAAGGTATAAAAATACCCCTACAGTACACTGTGAAGACTCCACTGTTACAGCCCTGAACATCACAGAAAACCCCAAAACTCTGTTGCAGAAAACAGTTTAAAAAATTGGCACTGAAGTACACAACTACATATCCAACAGAATTTTTAACTGTACCTCATTTAATAAACACCATCAGGCCCACGCAAGACATGAAACACAAGATATTCAGAAAAATACAGACTCATGGAACAAGAGACTCCATCAGTATGTACAGATGTGGAGCTACATTAAAGACCTAACAGCCAACCCTAACCCTGGCATATCCCAGTTTGAAATCCTGATTGCTACAATCTTTGTAGTTAAATATGTGTATATACGTATATATTTATATAATAATTTATTCTAATATTAATTCATCATAAATAAAAATAAAGGAATATAATTAGCCACCAACCAATTTTCAAAATAACAGCCATTGACTGCTTGATTCCCAAAGATCCTTTCTCTCCTTAGTCAAACAAAATAATTTTGTTTTCAATACAATCTTGAGTAGCACTTTCATTATAACTTAAATATCATACACTTCTATCAATCAAATGCTTCACAGATACTTTGAGCTCTCACATTCCTTCCCTTGCTCTTACATACATTTTTGTAAACCATGTACAAAGATGCCAAAAAAAGGCTGCATTTTAAAACATGAATACTTAGATCTCCAGCGTTTACTTCTCTTTGTACTATTACCCAGAAGAAGAACAAAACTGCCTTTTTTAGACCAAGATCCAGGGGGATTTTATTTAAAGCATAGTTCATGGATTTCAACAAAAAGTATTTTGAGTCAAAGTTAATCACAGATGAGTATCTAGTACCTTTCACTAATTTGAAGTAAACAGGTAAAATACTTTGTGTTGCAAAAATAAAATAGTTCGTGGATGCAGAGACAACTTTTTCAAATTTGGATTTCTCCAAAGTGATCATAAAGTCAAATTAGCTTTCTTTTCTCTAGTATGTGATCTTTTTGTTTTGTGCCTATCTATTTACTGAGATTACAGGGTATGCTATTTTATTTTGTTTCTATTTTCAGGTACTTGGCAGCTTGGTGCTTGTTCTGGTTCCCAGTGGTTTAGCTGCATAACAATGAAAAGCCAGCCATACTCAAATGGTCCTAAATGAAGAAACCATCAATGTTGTCATGTCTGTTCCAAGGTCTCAAATAAGGAAACAAGCTACAAAAGAACCCTACCTCAATATTACTTTATTTCAAAGAAATTCACCACATAATTAGAAGAGCTGTATCATGCGTACATATTTTATGTACTCTCTATTTTAACAACTTCTGTCTATATAAATATTTGTGAACTCTCCTAATCTATTTCTTACACAAGGACCTCCTCCACTAGATGGCTCTGACACTCACTGTGTGTATCATAGCTGTTTGAACACTCACATGTTAGACAATTAAGCAAAGAAAAAAAGTACACGAGCAACCAGTTATTAAGAAAAGCCTCTGATATTGGCATATTTGCATACTGGAAACAGACAAAAAGTAAAAGATTTTTAAATAAATTGATAAATATGCACACAACTCCCTCCATACAGTCAGCAAAACTGTTTTTATCTTCAGAGTCCAAAATCCCAAAATTTTATCAGAATGCACGTCCTTCATATCCAAGGTGTGAATACACAGCGTATGTTTTAAAAATTCAAGTTGCTTATTTTTTGTATAATAAAAAAGCTGTACAAGTAAAACAGGACTGAGGTCTAGATGGCATGAAGTAGTGCTGTTCAAGCATACAGCCATATTAAAATATGTCTTTCACCTGAGATATTTTACCGTGTGTACAGCTTCCGATACTCATGGTAGTCAAATCTGTCTTTATGAAGCTATACCATGCCATGTAGACTTAGCCAGACAAGCATATGTTACAATTGATGAAAGGTCTTCCAGAATTCATTATGTAACTGTATAGCAAATAGTATGCAAAGACATCCAGCAGCCTAATCTAAAATATCTTTCAGGTAAAATAATTGACTGTATTTCTCTTAAACTAACATAGTTGAATACATGTAGCTGACGGCATCCATTTTTTGGAATGAGACTAAGGAGTACATTTTCAAGACTGGAAAATAAAAAGCTATTCCTTGATAAAACATACTAATAAATACAGTAATTCAGTATCACAACTCTTCTGGTAGTCAGGTTTCTCTCACTGATCACTTAAATTGCTAGCTTTTTGGGTTTAGTGTCTTCCCCACCACCACCAGATCAGTCTGCAGAACTACTGGAAAAATAGCAAAATTTAGCTACTTTATGAACAGGTATCTTAATCTTTCTCCTTCACATTCTGACTTCATTTGTCATTCTATCCTTTACCCACAAAAATGTTTCCCACTGCAAAGTCTGCAGGCGATTGATTATATTTTTACTTCACCTAAAATATCTACACATTGTGTAAACTGAATGATCTGCATACACAGATTTTTAAATAACATACACCCCTTATATAAGGAAACTTTGCAAATGCATGTGTTTTCCTTTTGAGGAATTAATCTGTCAGCGCAAGGCTAGTGAGGAATTAAAGCAAATACTTCTATTTAATAGGTTTACACACTAGCGTTTCAGTGATCCTAAATAAAACCTGGAGATAATAAACATTAAATGACATACAAGAAGTACTATCGCAAGTTCAACGGTTTTCCCTTTCCCCTTTAACATTTAGCACTTCTTCATTATTTTGATTTTGTTTAAAATAAGAGTAGATAAATACTTTTCCAGTTATCTGTTCTTATAATGTTTCTTCTTTGGTCATCCATGTTTATCTTCATCTGTTATATTCAAAATGTTAGTGACGATCTTTCAGTACCGATTCTAAAATCGGACTGAATATTTAGCATTGAACAAACCTAAAAAAAGAATACACGAAAGTGTTTCAAAGCATCTATTTTCCAAGAAAAATGTTCAACAAAACTCCCAGTTCCTCCATTTCTTGTCTTCTGGTCCCACTTGTAATTCACTGTCAAATAATATTTTCAACTTTCCTTTTAAAGAATATTTTTCTTTTATTTTGCATTTGCTACTGGTTGGGGAATTCTCAAGTATTTTCACTTAATTCACTTCATGTCAAGTATTTTACTATGACTGCAAAAGGAGAAGAAATACTCTGCACGAATACTGTGTTTTTGAGCAAGTTTAGACACTAAATATTTTCTGAAATTAATATAATTTTATGCTAAAATAACAACTTAATCCCACAAACCTGTTTAAATTTTCCTCTGATTTTTTCCAGATCTTCTTGCAGCTTATCATAAGTGGGGTCTTCATATGGGAATTTCTGAATCATCCCTATTAATGAATCCAGAGTCCTTATCTTTTTGCTAAAAAAAAACAAACAACAAAAAAAACCCAACAACAACAAAAAAAAAAACCAAACAGAAAAACCAATGAGCCTACTAGGGAAGTTTTTTCAATCCATCAACATGAAAATTATACTAATACTTACATATAATAATTGAGAGCGTAGAACCCAGCCCTCCATCCTTCTTTAATTCAACTTCTCTCATCTAGCTCACTGAGAGTGTATATTTGATACATATTTAAACCATAATTAGAAATTAGGCTGCAGCACAACTGACAAAGTTAGGGTTTCCCTTTTAACTTACCTGCCAAAAGTTGAGAAATATTCAAGAATCTTCAGAAATATTGATTAGATGACTGAGCAAAATAAAGAAATGTAATAAAAAAGCTCACTAGAACACATATCAAAATGGCTGGCAGTACAGTGGCAACTCTGTCAGATAAATTAATCAAAACTGGGCAGACAAAAAATTATAGAGAAAAGAATGAAAGTCATAGAAAAATGTAGCTTGGAAGGGACAGCTGGAGGTCATCTAGCCCACCTTCTGCAGAAGGACTAACCTTCAAAGAAGGTGGACTAACTTCAAAGCTAGATAAGGTTGCTCAAGGCCATCTCCAAACAGATTTTTGAAAATCTACAAAGATGGAACTTCTAGAGCCTCTCTGGACAACGTGCCCCAGTACTTAGCTGCTTGCACTGTAAAGGACCTTCTCCTTACACACTATTAGAACTTTTTTCAAATGGTGAAAGTTGCCTATTGTCCTTTCACTGGGCACTTCTGCAAGGAACATGTCTCCACTTGATCTAGAACTTCCCCTGTTGTGGTACAACTAGGTATCTCCTTTGTCTTCTCTTCTGCAGGCTGAAGAAACTAAGTTCCCTTATCCTCTTTTCAGTATCATACAGTCCAGCACATGATACCACCCGAGTGGCCCTCTGCTCACCTTTCTTCTGTTTTTCAGTAATTCTTTTGTATTTGGGAAGAGGCAAAACTGGACATCATAATTTGAAACAGTATTAAAAGGAACATTAGGGGTTTTTTTAACCTTACCTGTTCTTTTCATCCGTGCATTTCTGGAGCAGACACTGCCATGTCAGTGCAAACCCAAGGTAGCAGCCAATCTGTGAATTTATAGGAATGTCATGAGGGGAAAAAAACCAAAACATGTAGTATATATAGTCAAATAAAAATAGAGCACTACATTGTATCCCATTTTTCAGGAAACAAATCATTGGATATAAAAACATGTTTCTATGCTGGTAAGTTCTGTAAATTAGGGTAGGATAAATGAGGGCTATCTGTGTTACACAGTGCAAAAGTCAGAAAACTTCTTTAAGAATCTGGTCAGCATCAGAGGACAAGATATTAAAAATGCAGCATAAAAAGCAATTCTGCAAAGCACTACCTGCACTTTATATACTTTGAACCCCCAAATGTATTAAAGTGTGGTAGCAGGGAGACAGTTAGAAAACAACCTATTTAAGATGTTTTGGTAAGTATTCGGTTTTGCTGCACTGTCAGTTTAAGCAGCCCACGTACAGCCCTACAAAAAAGTATACCAGCTGGACCAAGGGAGCTACCAAATTGTTGTGGTTTAACTCCAGCCAGCAACTAAGCACCACAGAGCCGCTCGCTCACTCCTCCCCTCCCCAGGTGAGGTGGGGAGGAGAATCAGAAAAAAAGGTAAACCCATGAGTGAAGAACAGTTTAATAATTGAAATAAAATATAATAATAACAACAATAATAATAGTCATAGTAATGAAAAGGGAGATGACAAAAAGAGAGAGAGAGAAAAATAAAATCCAAGAAAGAAGTTACGCACAATACAATTGCTCACCACCCACTGACCGATGCCCAGCTCGTCCCCTAGCAGCGATCGGTCCCTCCCAGCCAGCTCCCCCCAGTTTCTATACTGGGCATGCTGTTCTATGGTATGGAATATCCCTTTGGGTAGTTCGGGTCAGCTCTCCTGGCTGTGCTCCCTCCCAGCTTCTTGTGCACCTCCTTGCTGGCAGAGCATGGGGAACTGAAAAGTCCTTGACTTAGGGTAAGCGTGACTTAGCAACAACCAAAACAGCAGTTTGTTATCAACATCATTCTGGTACTAAATCCAAAACACGGCACTGTACCAGCTACTAGGAAGAAAATTAACTCTATCCCAGCTGAAACCAGAACACAAGTCAACCAAAGAGGAAACCACACTTTTTTTTCCTGAGTTAATACGCAAACAATTTTACCAGTCTAACTCTAGAGGGTAGCATGGAATCAGAAAGCAGCATGAGGAGCTAAGTTAGCCTTGCTGCCAGAACTTTTCATTACAAGTTTGGACATCAAATGAGATACGAATATAGGTAAGTTCTGCAAAACACCAATTGGATAAGTCAGCTGAAGTCCCTTTCAGAAACAACTCAGTATTCACAGAAAAACAATGCAGACACCTGAAACAAAAGTTAGCTGACTTTGAGAAATTAAGTGCAAAATTGCAGCCTAATCCCACTTTAGTCCATACATGTGCATGTGCATACACCTGCCATTTAAATTTACAAAATACTGTTGGACTTGTGAGCTTCTGTGGCCTGCACACCCCTTCAGAGTAGAGTGGGAGTGTTTGGTAGCTCCATTCCTCTGTTAGTTATGCTTGTTAAAGTACATAGTGGAGGTTCTTTTTAAGGCCTAAACGTGGGTTTGGGATTTCATATCCCATTAAACACTCAAGCACATTTGAAGCGAGACTTCCAGTTAATTTCTTGTTGACAGAAATTTAATTTGCATACCCTAAAACTGCTTAGAGACACAAGGTAAATGGAGACCACTGACAGATACAGCAGTTACTACTGCTGTAAACACAAGCTACTACGTTAAAACACACCTGGCCCCTGGACACTTGGCCGCAGACTTCTCAGCATAATTAGCACTACCCTACCACCGGTGCACACTGCCAATCTTCTACTTGAGCCCAAGCAGATACTGTGTCTAAGGCTGTCTGAGGGATGTGCCCAAAACCAGACACACTTTAATTATAATGTCTTACTTTAATTCTCTATCAAGCAAGGCTGGTATCAGATCAGTATCATAAATTTGCCCAAGACACAAAATAGGCTGACAGGTGTAATATCAACCAAGTCACCCTTTCTCTCATTTAATGTGACTCACTGTCCATAACCCTACTGTCCTCTGGAGCTTCCACAATGTAAGTAGATTAGAGTACTTCTCTACTACGGTCTGTCTAGGCCCATTTTGTATAAAACTATCTAGCTTTACAGACTGCTGTTTAACATCCTCATCTTGCAACTACATAGTTGTTGCTTAAGCAGGAAAATATTTCATCACTGTACATCTCTGTATCACGTCAAAATGCAACCCAAAATTTTACAATAATCATCCTTTCAGAATTTAACAGTTTACCTTCTTCACTTCAAAATGGATTAATGCCATTGCTATTGTTCTTTCTATAGATAATTAACTTTCTGAAACCTGAAAATATCAAAAGGGCCAAGTGCCAAATTACCCAAAGGTCTTCAACAGATCGAATAGATTTAGATTTGTGGTGCTGTACTTGAAATAAGGCCTGCCATGAATCCTGTAGTACAGCTTCCCATCAAATCTAAAAAAAAAACCAATTCAGGTCCAAAAATACTGTAACTACATTATACAGCACTGAACATACCACGTTATGATAAACTTGAGCTGAGCATATGAGACAAGTTAAGGTGCCTCACCACCACTCTCCAGTCCTTTCATTTCTAGGAAGGCTTATTGATTCAGGTATGCCATTGCGTGAGCAGGCCAACACAGACCTGACTCCACTTACTAAAGAATAACAGTGCCTCAACCAACAAACTCTTCCAGTATTAAAAATAACAAAGAGTGCAACAGAGACACACAGAATTGCCCCTTTATGGTTCTCCACCCAAGATGTTTCAATAGTCCATGTTTTTCCCTAATGCTAAGCCACAGGAGACCGTACAGGAGGGCCTTTAGCCACAATTTTGGGTTACAAAAATAAATGTACAGTACATCATCATTTTTTTCTGAGCAAGATTGTTTGAATTTATTTGTTTGTTCTTATCCTGCATTTCAGAAAAAAAAAAGTAATTGAAATCCCATATAGCAAATAAGCTCAGAAAACATAAAACCATAAAACCATCTCTTTAACTGTTCAAATCAAAATACCACCTTTAAAATAGTTTTATGGGTCCTCTTGCACACATACAAAGCAGTATAATGCAGCAGGCCTCAGACTACCAATATATCGGACTTTGCCTAACAGTTTCTGTGTTACAGTAATTTTCTAATGACAAAAACATTGCGATTGTGAAGTATTTCACCATTTACCTCAGACCCGATCTTGGCACCATGAAGCGATCCATACCTCCTTCCCTCAACAACTCCAACGTGACTGCCTTCGGCATACCCCTCCTGATACCCCTCACCATGAAACCTGTGAAGACAGAAGTATAATTTTTTTATCACCTATTTCCATTTCATATCAAACTCACACGGCACACAAGCAACTCACAGAAACAAAAACATGCTGCATCATCTCTGAAATCCAACTATCCATATTTAGAAATATCACATAACACTGATTTAAATTAATGCAGTTATGCACACTGTGACCTTTTCAAACAAGTTTATAATAGTTTGCCAAGAACAACGCGCTCTGTAATCCAGCTCAGTACTTTCACCAGAATAACACCACTAGCTACAAGCTCACAACTCCGGGTCAAGTTTCCAGACAGAAGAAGAGCCGAGATGGAGCAGGTCGGTCACTCAGCAAGCGCAAAGAAGTGAATTTCCCCTACCTTTCTCCTTCCTAGCCCCTTCCCGGGCTCATTACCCGCCCTTCGCCCCTCACTTTCTCCT
>NW_009603293.1:0-19681 GCF_000690535.1 Cariama cristata
TGGGGAAGAGTGTCTGGAAAGCTGCCCAGTAGAGAAAGACTTGGGGATGTTGTTTGACAGCCAGCTCAATATGAGGCAGCAGTGTGCCCAGGTGGCCAACCAGGCCAATAGCATCCTGGCTTGTACCAGAAATAGTGTGGCCAGCAGGACAAGGGCAGTGATCGTCCCCCTGTACTCGGCACTGGTGAGGCCACAGCTCGAGTGCTGTGTTCAGTTTTGGGTCCCTCACTAGAAGAATGACATTGAGGTGCTGGACCGAATCCAGAGAAGGGCAACAAAGGTGGTGAAGGGTCTGGAGCACAAGCCTGATGGGGAGTGGCTAAGGGAGCTGGTGTTGCTTAGCCTGGAGAAGAGGAGACTGAGGGGAGACCTTATTGCTCTCTACAACTACCTGAAAGGAGGTTGTAGCAAGGTGGCTGTTGGTCTCTTCTCCCAAGTAAACAGCGATAGGACAACAGGAAATGGCCTCGAAGTTGCATCAGGGGACGTTCAGATTATCAGGAAGAATTTCTTCACTGAAAGGGTTGTCAAGCACTGGAACAGGCTTTCCAGTGAAGTCGTGGAGTCACCATCCCTGGAGGCATTTAAAAGGCGTATAGACATAGTACTTAGGAACATGGTTTAGACGTGGTCTTGGCAATGCTAGGTTTATGGTTGGACTCAATGTTCTCAAAGGTCCTTTCCAATCTAAACAATTCTATGATTCTATAAATTAGGAAAGAACCAACAAAAATTATGGACATGTTTCATTCATCTCAATTTTTCATCTAGTTTTATTTTCCTATAAGCTTTAGTTCCATATTTACAATGAAGGATATGTTTCCTAATCCATTATGAAATACAGTGTTCTGTATCACAAAGTGGAGATTTTTCTGAAGGACTCCAAAGGAAGGTTACTTTTATACATGAAGAAGTTTATTTTTCTAATCTTAAAAAAAAACAAAAACAAAAACAACCCGAAAACCCCAAAAAACCCCACATAATTGTTTTTCTCAAATATTTCTTAATTTATTTTAAGGGATTTCTGAAAAAAGTAAGGCAAAAATCAGTATCACTTAATTTGTGGATACTAAGAGTGTTTAAAGTCTCAAGTTTTTCTAAAAGAATATTGCTAAAATTATTTTAAAGAGCATGTGGAGAAAACAGAATCTGAGAAAGATTTTGAAAGATTTTCTCCAATTACCTGGAAATCTACAAAAAACAAATTAGACAAAGACAATCCTAAAGATGTGATAAAGTTTTACTCAAGTATCTTTAAAATTATTTCCCATCTCTGTTTAAATCTTAATATGAATTTCAGATAATAAGCAATGTGTGTCATATAAAACCATAGGAAGTGAACAGACAATATTCTACTCAATTTTTGACTTCTGAGGGAGTAAATGATGCTTAAAATCTAAACACGATTCCATATTATTGTACAAATCCTCAAACAGATACTCTCAATAACAATTAAATGATTTGAAGAAAATATGGAAGTTGCTGTCATAACTTGCTGAGACCAAATATCAAAATATTTATTAAATAAGACAAAGCTTCCAGAAAGATTAGTAAATTATATAATGATGGAGTTGCTAAAACTTATGAACACAAAAAGAAGCTGCCATCATTCTGGCTTTTTACCCTTTTGTGCACTGATACATTGCATGATACAGCTATCTGCATTTATTTGTATCTACTCTTCTGGCTAAGAATTGTTCTAGATACTCATGACATAAATAATAAGGTATATGTACCTTCTCCCCATGCACACATTCAAAAAGTTTTTGAAAAGAAAAAAATTACTTAAGCCCTAAGAAACAATCATGGAGAAAAATATCACATACTTTTCAGTAATCACTATAGCAGATTGTATTGGGCAGAATTGCTTAGTTACAGCTCTGCCTGGGATTTAACATAACCTTGCTCCTCAGCACGTGTATACTTACGCCTAATAAGGTGCAGACCCCACATTTTTCATCTTCAGCATCGACCTGCGTAAATGATATGAGGCTGACTCATCACAACACTGAATTGCCCAACCCATTCTAGTACTCCTGGCAGGAAAGATGAGGAAGGATCCAGAGAACAGTGTACATGCAAATACACATATGCCCTGGGTGTTTATATCAACTACCATGGAAGCCAAGACACAAATTCCTAAATAATGAGGAAAATTAAACACAGAATCCCTTTACCAAGGGATATGAATGAGTGTGTCACTCTATCATTACATAGAGATTGAGTGTCTCTGTAATGCATATATATGCTGTATTGCAAACCCAAATCGCTGGTTTCAACTCACCAGTTTCAACTGCTGATCTTAGTTAATTTGTTCAGTATTAAAAGTTGCCATAGTAGCCCCTTTAAGCCTTAAAATACATCACTGCTTTCTGTAAATGTCATAACTGTGTATAATGATTTACTAGAAAAAAAGTAATTTTTTCAAAGAAGGCATAGCTTTGTGTATTTTTAGTGATTTATTATATTTGTGCTTATTTTAGTTTCAATCAATGCCAATGTCACTGATGATAAACTGTTTTATAACAAAATTCAAGTCAATTCCAAGCTATTTCACTAGCCTTTCATGTCCATATTGTGTAACTGATAAATGCAGGTCCTCAGAGTGTGTTGGCCATGGAAAGAAGTCAGACTTACTATATGTTCAGCTGTGAAAACATTGGACCATACCTTTTCCACATTCCTCTTGTGAAGAATCCCATTAGAGTGACAGTAATGCCAGATAAAGCAGTGGAAAAAAAATACGTGGGAGGTAAGCAGTACATGATAATGCCAAGCAAGATAATTTTAGATCAATAAGTTCTTGTAAAGCTTATTGATACAAACAGGGCTAGCAAAAATAAACCTAATAGAAATTTGTCATACACCTGACTTAGCACTACATCATATTGTCATAGAAATAATACCACACAAAATGGGTATAGTAAATATTAAGTGCATTTATCAAACATGGAAAAAACAGTCATCTGCTGCAGAATATCTAACCGGATTTGAAATAGATTTATGACCTAAATTCTCTAAAATAGTTGTAAAATAAATTGAATGAAGATGTAAGATTGCAGATTATGTGTCTTGATGGAACATCAAAGACACATAAAATGCCCATAAGTATATAATAAGTATTAGTAATTATATAAATTCAATGTGAAACAGCAAAATGCAAGGCAACCTATCTAAGAATGGAAACTATATAGCTTGTATGTACAAGATACGAAACTCTATCCTCAAATGGAACAACTCAAAAAATGTTTTAGAAGTCATGAGAGATCAATAACTGAATGCAACATCTTATTGAGGTTCCATAATTAAGAGGAAGAATAGAATCCTTGGTTATATAGGAAAGCTATATTTATCATTGTATCTATCCTTCATGACATCATTATCAGAAGTCTGTGTTCTTTCTTATGTCGACACTTAAAGAAATATGGTGATTAGTGTCTGTGGATTCATAAAAGCGTTCTAAATATTGTCAAAATGCCCAGAAGATCACCTGACAGGAGAAATTTTAAAATCAATTGGTCCAATAAATCAAAGAAAAGTTAAGAGAGTAGTTGGCTAGAGTTTATATGCATCTGCATAAGAAGTCTCTGGAAGACAGCAGATGCTTGGATCCAGAAGATGAGCACTAACAAGTATAGAGGGCGAAGATTTGGAAAAGATAGTGATATATATGAGTGTTTGTGTGTGTATGCTTGTAGTGTGTAAGGATGAATTACATTCCTCATTACTGCCAGTCTGTACATTAAAACGTATATTTTTGAAAAATTTTATAGCTCCTCAAAAAACTCCAAAACAAGTCAAAAAACAAAACCCCCACAACCCTATAGATTTTTGTAGAAGTGTTCAGGTGAGGTTCATGAGCAGTACAGAAGTCTAACTGTGTGATCATAGTAGTTTGGTGTTTCCCTCAAAATTAATGAGCTAAACCTTGTGGGCTCTTTCTTCATGCGAGGCACGGACAACTCAGAACACCAATATGATGATCAGAGAAGTCATTTATTAAGCAAAAGGCTACATCTTATATACTGCTTTCTACTTCCGTACATGTGCTTGCGCAGGCTCTAATTGGTTACCTGTACTGTCCACACGACTATCATGCTCCTTAGTAAGGATTCTGATGGATGTTTATGCCATGCATAGCTTCCACGTAAATTAAACACAAGTTCTTCGTTTAACATACAAGCTCCCTGTCTCACTCTGTTCCCATGGCCTAGTTTCTCAAGCTTATCTATCTCCTGCCCCACAAGCTTGCCTCCCTGCATAACTCTGCACTTTCCCACATCTTATCACATTCTCAAAATACCCTCCAGCTTATTGCTAACATAAAATGATCCTACAAACCTATTATAATCTAACTAGCATAAGGAAGACGTTAGATGGTGCTCTCACTCCATACTATGATAAGTATTAAATATCTAGGTCTCAGGACTGCATACTCCAATAGCATTCACTTTACTGTAAGTCCTAATCTTCACTGCTCTCTTTTTGGTCCACATTTAGAAAATGAAGATACCTGTGAACCTTCTCGTGTGGTATAAAGTAAGCTTTCATTTGAATCTAAATTTTTGTTGTTTTGTTTGTTTTCAATTTGAAACAATAGGCTTATAAAAATGATAGACATAGTATTTGTGGTAGGAATATAAAAACTACTATTAGCCAAATTTCATTTGCCTATCAAAAAAAATCAATAAATTAGGTGAAATACAAACAAGGCAAAAAAAATGTACAAATGTTCTAAGGTCCACAAAAATTTATGATGTTATGAAGATTTTCTTTTTGTATTCTGGCTAATAATATTGAATCTTGATATCTAATATGCATAAAAAATTAATAACATTAAGCATTCTGAAATATTTTTGGCCACTTCTCCACTTTTTCTGACATCCTATGCTTTTCTTAGGGGTACATAGCGTTTTGTTTGCTACAGGTGGAACATTACTTAAAAACCCACCCATTCCATTTGTTAGGTAATTTAGAAGATTTCTGTGAGAACTGGAAGATGTAAAAAAGTACTTCTTTATTAATGCAGTAAGTTTCCTAGCTACATTCCTCTCATGAAATTCAGTGAAATCATCACATCTTGATTTTTCAAACCATTGCAAGATTAACTGCATGTTGATGGAGTTCTGCATTTTCTTAGAAGATAGGAAGCTTAGGGCTTCCTTGTTGGCAATAAGGTTCTAGTCCACTTCGGTTCCTCATGTTCATGAGTTATCATAACAAACAAATGCTGGGGTTTCAAAATTTCTAAAAAACAACTTTGGCCTCTAGGATGATATTTTGAGGAGAGTTGTATAACAGGGGAAAAAAAAAAAAACAAACAACAACACAAAAGGATGGTTTGCTTAGAATTGAATTTTAATTTCAATTTTTCAGTACATTTCAGAGTAAAGTTATTACTTTCTGGACAATCTCAGTTTAATTTCAGTTCATCTGAGGTGGTGAGAACTACAGTGAAAGTAATTTTAACAACCCTAATTTTTTCAGACTAAATTGTAGAGGGAAATGCTGATTAAGCCTTATTGCATCACAGAGTTCAACCAATTTATAAAATGTTCTTTTGTTCCTGAGATACAGATGATGAGAAGAAAGTGTGCTTTCAGGCTTCTACATAGATACAAGTGGCCACTTAGCCTTCTTGTTTAATCATGAAATTAATTTTCTACTGAGATATATTTACGTTTGTCTTTTCTGCTGTCAGCAACACAACATGGGCACATCTTAACTAGTGGGAAGCAAACAAATCTGGGCAGTAGAAGCCATCTGGCTACCATAGTAAATTCAGACTGTTTTAGTCTCATTTTGGAGTTGTGCACTCTTCCTTCCAGAGCTTGAGATCTATTACTAAATTGCTTTGTGTACCCAGACAAATTCCAACATGGTTTGGTTATCTCTATCTTGTAATGCAGTGATCAACATAACCATACTATGAAAAAAATTCTAACTGAAAAAGGCAATGGTTGCAATTTTAAGTAGGATCCTATTTCATGCACATGTTTCTGAGCGAATGTAATAGTTTCAGACAACTCGTTATCAGTAGCTTGTGCAGAGCATGCTCTCTCATTAAACTGAAACATGGCTGCTGGTTTATTGAAAAGTCACCAAGTGTCTGAAATCAACTGGGCAAGATGCGTTTTGAGGATATGTAGACTTAATTAAGCACCAATTCTTTTATACAATTATTCTTGTACCATTAAACAGTAACTGTGGGGTCATTAAATGATCATAAAGACTCATTTATAAGTGCCATAAAATTCTTAAGTGTAGCAATCTTAAAAATACTAAAAGCATAGTCCTGTCACCATGGTGCTTAAAGCAACTGGCCCATTTGAAATACTGCTGTACTTTAAGCTTGGTTTTGCTGCAAATTGAGACAAGTCACCTAGAATGTGGAGATCAGTACTTTTTTGACCTCAGAAATGCTTTTCAAGGCACCTAGCACTGCTGAAGATTGATGTTCCCTAATGATAAGTAGAGTGAAAGAAAATACACATAGTTTTTAATATGGGATCTGGGCTGAAACGTGACAGGATTATTTATAAGAGAATAAGTGTTTGTCCTGCATTAAAAAAAAAAATCTCATGTCTAATATATGACCAGAGGAAAGGCTGACAAGACCAAGAATTTTATCTGCATCATAGAAGGTAAATGAAAATTTTATAAAGGTTTGTGGCAAATCCCAATATCTCTCTGTTCAGGATATGTCTTGATTAGAACTAGCAGAATTGATTTTTGTGTTAGCCCTTGTGGCTAAGCTGTGTGCTATTAAGGCTACTAAGAGCCTCTCTTTATGGCAGCATAAAAAAAAGCAGCACATTTGGTAATTTGAGTGGTTAACAGAAGCAGAAACAGAAATAAAATTCTGCTTTCTAGCAGCAGATAGATAGCAGTGTGTTAACTATCTATCCAGAATGAGATTTAGACATAAATAAAGATGATACAGACGATACAGATTATTTACATGACACACATGAAATACTTGATACACAATACAGAGGATATAGATATAGAATGACTGAAACGAAAAAGTTTCTAGAATTCATTTTGTTCTCATAAAAATGAGTGCCAGACAAAAGGAGAATTCAAAAAATTAAGAAAAAATCATTTGGTTTTGATAATTTTTTCAATAAAAGCACATTGACTTTTCATTTTGAAATTACTTTGTTTACATATTCGATTTTGGTTTGTTCCTTTGAAAACACTTGGAAATCAAAGGAACATACGATTTATGATGAAGCAAAAAAATTTATTTTGTTAGATCTATATTTGAGAATGATACTTCTGTACTGAGATAGCTAGATCTGTTATCAGCGGTAATATGTAAGGAGTCCTAACTTCGAATGAAGAGATTTTCCAGGGTGTTTTCCTCCTCTTTTTTTTTTTTTTCAAATTCGTTGTCCTTCTTGAACAGAAATAAAGCAGAATAATCACAAGAATGATCAGAGATTTCTAGAATCTATGAGCTCCATCAAATGCTTTGAAAAGAGAATATTTAGTCTTCATTTACCCAAAATGGTATGTTAAAGGGTTGTGTGCATTAACTACCTCAGTTTTCAGATGTTAAATACCTATCACAAGTTACGAAATTAAACTAATTTAATCTGACTCTGATTCTCTGATATTATCAAGATTAGGTCAGGGAGGGAGGGTTTACCCTGAACGCTGCCATTGGTGATAGCTCAGGTACAGCAGGGACTGGCTGGAGTGCGTACTTCTCTCATGACTTTGCCTCTGGCAGGGTCCAGTGCTGACAAATTAGCGATTGGTATCTCAACTCTACAAGCCTTAAACTGATTTCGCAATAGCAAGACAATTCTCCAGTGTATATCTCCAGACTATTTCAATTAATTTTATGCAACTCAGTCTTATCTGGTACATTGGTGACTGCAATTGATAACTTCACCTATTCCACAGTAAATTCAGTACAGTAGCTTTTTTTTGGGGGGGTCAGGATTTTTTTCTCACTGTTATCTTAGATAAAGGGTGTCCCTTGTATTGCATACCTTGATTATTTTCAACACTGCTTTTTCTTAACTGCATAAATAAGAACTAACTAATTCCAGTTCATTGAGAAGAGAAGGTAATCCCTGTGGCGTAGATCACGTGGTGATAAATACAGCAGGTGCTTTCTTAATATGCAAGCCTTTTGCTTCCTTTAGAAGAGGTAAATACACTATTATCTTTCAACTCCTCTAACAGTGAACTGAAAAAATTCCAGCATATCCTTTGGTAAGATCGACAATTTCTATACTTCCAGGTGAATAGCTAGTAAGTTAAATTCCCTGGGAAGATATTATCATTTTAATTTTTTTAGTGGAGAAAAGTAAATGAATCCAAGATTGCCTCCTGACAGCGAGAAAGAAACGGGCCACACAAGATCTAATGCATCACTGAAACTCCTGAAAGGGAGTTGCAAAGGGTATAAACTGATCCTGAACAGGGATTGATCTCTGCTGAAGTTCAAAGCAAGTAAAACTGTCTCTTTTGCAAACAGATTGTATGTAAACCAGCAGCTGATCAGCTGATCCAACTGGGCAATATGAGTAGGCTTCTGGATCAACACAATTAATCTTACACTTTGACTTATCAGCTCCACCTACTTTCAGAGGCTGGTTTTACCTAGGAAGTTTGCATAGAGCTTATATCAATGCCTATGTCATACTTTCCTAGACAGAACTCATGCTGCCAATCTAGCAAAAAAATTGCTGTTTATAATTCCTAAGCACCAAGAAAAATCAAGAAGCTGTTGACCTAAACACAGAAAAATCCCAGTATTGCTGTAACTGCAGTGCCATTCCTACGTATCTGAGACTGCTTTCATATATTGAGGCCAGTCACCACTTGGTCCTGTAGCATTGACCATCTGACCAAACTGTCCTCCAGTAATTCTGCTGCTCAGATAATTCCACAGTGTGTTCTAAGCCCTATTGCACCTCTGTACTGTTGGCATCTGAATTGGCTGCTATTAAACATGTGCATGCTACCCTCATCTAATTCCAGGCATTTCTCACACTAGCAAATACATAAGAAAGGTATTGTCCATACAGGCCTATCCCAGATTAATTTTTTTTTTCCTTTTCTTTCAATAAGAGTTCGATCATACAGCCTGCTACTTCAGGTATTTTCATGTTACAAATGTTCTAAAAGCAAGGTTTGTTTTCTAAACCCTATTTTTCCTCAGGCTCAGGACATGACTACAATAAGCCTTTTTCATATATAAATTCTGGGAAAGTTTCATTCATTGTAGGTCCCAAGAACCCTATTTTCTTAGTTGTACATGACCATTTCACTCTAATACCCAGTATGAGAATCCACATCAAAAGCTGTTCAACTGAGGCAAATTCAATGAAAAATTATTCCAGTGGTATATAATGCCCTTCCTATAAGGACAGAGGATAAGAGGAAAAACAAGAAGAGAAAAGAGTATGTCAATGATACATAGAAAGTCATTTGTTAAGCCTGGTTTACTGGCAGGTGCTACACAACTCTTTGCAACCTGAGTAGCCAGCATCAAAAGCTGGGAAAGGTCTTATCTGATACTGAAGAATGTTAATTAAGAATATTTAATGTAAGTATTTAGCCAACTAGTCAGTTTAACTGTCTGTATTTTTTTAAATTTATGAATCAGTGAGCTCAACTTCTCAGTTCATCGTCCATCCTTTATGAATTAACTTCTGATTGCAATCTTATGCTTCCTTTGCAGAAGCAAAGATTCCACTCTAGAGAACAGACAAAACAGGATAACCTTTCATAACTGACCCCTATAGTACACACTATCTCTAGACTGTGATCAGCAGATGAAAGGAAATATTTGTTAAGTCTGCATTCAGATGAATGCACAGCAAGTACTCGTGGGTTGTTGTAATTCACCATTTGTGGAACCGCTCACCCAGATAATACAAGAAGGGATTTGTTCCTAAACTTCATGACCCCACAACAACCACACATTGCTGTTTGCTTGCACAAGTAACAGTGAATGTTGCTGCATCCAGGATGACCGGAACAACAAAATTGAAACTGCAGCAGAGAGAATTGCAGCTCTGTGGGAAAGGGAGAAGAAGATTGGTGGTCATCCATGGAGTGAGAAAGGACTGTAAAGAAACAGAGATGTTTTGGAATAAGGTTCTGGCTGTAGGATGAAGCTGGAAGACTTCAAAAAGGTTTGAGATGGAAATAGTCTGAGCCCCCACCTCCTGATGCTAAACTCCTTTTTGCATCTGTTCTGCTGCTGCTGCTTTTCTGGTAGAAGACCATCCACAACCTTGGGACCCTTATTCATCTTACCCACTCAGTGCAACCACCTAACCACAATTACAGCTTCTCCTGCAAGGAGTGTTTTCTGTCTCCCACAATAGCACCTACCAAACCAGTCAGGTTGTGGTAAAGGAGAAGAGAGGTAGCTGAGTTCAGGGGAGAAGAGAGGTAGCTGAGTTCAGGGTTTTTTCTTCCTGCTACTTGTCCTCATTGCAGGACCACTTGCTGCTACTGTATAACATGTGACTGCCCCTGGGAGTAGCAACCACGCTGCCCACACACAGTTACCTGTACCACAACCAACTTTTCTGCCCAGGTAACAGTAGCATGCAGAGGCTGTTCACACTGGAAGACATGATCCCCATCTGTGCCAAAATAGAGAATGCAGACCTTTCTCAGACAACTAGCCATTCAGTGAGCTCCAGTTGTTATTCATTTCCAAGCAAAAAATAATTTGCTTGCAGAAGAGTACAATGTTGAAACTCAGCAGGTGGTCCTATCTCACACCTCAATGAAAGCAGGTTTTTGGCAGAGACTGAGAATAACCGTTAGGTTCTGCAAAGTTCAGAATCCTTGAAAATCCTGCTTGAATAGTACTTGAAAATCCATGTGTATCCTTACTGATTTGAAATGACTGAAGGGATGCAAAAATCATAGTGTTCAAATGCCCATATGAAAATGGTTCAGTTGGTTCACAGTGGCAGTAACACAATATGAGCATGTTCTTTTGGAGTTACTTCTTTGAATTATATTAAAATAAAGTGAGCATAACTAGAAGCATAGTTGTACTGTACAAAACATGAAATAGATAAAATAATTCCTGTAAGGAGTATTAAATTTCAAAACGGGGGAATATTGTCCAAAAAAAGAAAATGAGCAGCATAAGAGTAAAATGCTTGCAGGTAACAAAGACAATGTCTAGATACTCAAAGCAAACATGTACAATGCATGAAAAGGTCTGTATGATGCATGAAAATGTCTATACAATGGGCTAAAGGCAGTTACTAAAACACAAAAGGATATTCTTCAGAAAGTAGAAACTGTGTCCACCTATGGGAAATAGAGGAGGATTAAGAATTTTTTTCAGGTTATATGCAAAAGTATAGTAAATCAGGAAGAAAGAGATTTCAATGATCAATTTTCTAAACTCCTAAAAACTACTAATAACATATTTTTAAATACTTATACTGGGAACCTGCCTCTAAGTGAGAGGGATAATATTTAATTGTGACATAAAGAAACCATCCAGTGGTGATACAGTCACAACAGAAAACCAAAAGTAACTATTTGCATCAGTTTTCCCTACTGAGGAACAAAAGGATGTTTCCAGACCAAAGCCATTCCTTGTTCAGGATGAGTCAGAGGTACCATCTCAAACATGAATGTCATTAGAAAAG
The DNA here is from genome assembly GCF_000690535.1 of Cariama cristata. NCBI lineage: Eukaryota > Metazoa > Chordata > Aves > Cariamiformes > Cariamidae > Cariama > Cariama cristata. The sequence continues at coordinate 11,652 of NW_009603293.1, forward strand.
TTTTTAGAACACACTGGCAAAGTGAATAGCAGCAAACTGTCAAGATCAAAACATATTTGCCTAAAAGTTCCAAGGAAATCTAATATAAAACTGCCATCTTATGACCTGTGCTATGCAACCTTTTATATAAATATCAGTATGTGAGTAACAGAAGGTGGAAAATATGTCATTTTCTATAAGGGGCTCCATAAGAAACTACAGTTGAGTAAGTTCGATCTAGAGGCTAGTCAGACTTCTTTAAACAATGAGAAAGAATATAATTAATAAATGAAGCCAGGAAAATATAGCAGATGAAAAGGGTTTCCTCATTTTTTGCAGGAAGAAGTCACAAAGCTATTATAACATTTTGAGGAATTTGCAGACATGTAGGAAAACATGAACCATCCAACACAACAGACTTCAAATACCAAAATCCTTTACCAAAAGCTCAAGGAAACAAGGTTGGCAAAGAATAAGAGAAACTATCTGAAGTGATAATAACTAATATAGTTCTGGTTGGGCTTTTCTCTCCTCTCTTTCTTCTTAAAAGAAGATACGTAGGAGTACAGAAGGTGTAAAAATAGACTGCAAGAATGAGCAAAATATCACATGGTATCTAGAAGAGGTTTCCAGAGCTTTCTGCAAAAGCAGCAACTGTGGGATATGGCAGTGATGTATGAAGTCATGAATGGATGGGAAGTGAGTAATGTGAACTAAGTGAAAGTATTTGACAAGTTTAAACAAGATGAGTATTTATTTGCACACCACATTAACAGAGGTCATTAAGAATTGCAGGTGTCAAAATGACAAACAGGATTAAAAAGGAGCTATGTAAATTCATGAAAGAAAAGGTGTTATTAATATTGCAAATTCTGGCTTCTAGTCAATGGATTGCCAGAAGCTAGAAAAGGCTACCAGAGAAAATAATAGTACATGCATACCTTGCATATATTCCTTCCTTCAGCATCTCCTATAAGCAAGCTAGTACCAAAGACAGGATATCATGCAAGATAGACCTGTGGTCAGAGACAGTAGAGTCATTTTTATATCTAGTTCTACCATGAAATCACAAAACAGGGCAAGAAAACTTTATAGTCTTCTATGGGTCAAGCTATTTTGAGAAATCTTTCTGTAACAAAATAATCTTGGTACCCAGAGACAGACTGTTAGAGTGACAATTTCTCTATTCTTCAGCATTTCCCACTTTGACACTTGAGAAGCAGCATAACTGCTGGCAAACTATCGCTAGAACTGGGTGAATCATGAAAAACTCATCTGTGAAGTTGCTCAGTGCATCAGACTTTCAATTCCTTAGCATCCTTCTTTACTGTGTCTTTAGAAAAAGGATTGTGAAGTATTTTTTTGTGTGTGCAAATATGGGCAGATGTATTCAAAACTCTATAAAAATACTGAAAACACTCAGAAAGCCACACAAAATATTTGGCAGTGAAGTTGACATAGTACAGTCATGTACTATATCAAAATAAAAACAACAGAATTATTCAATAACCACTGATTCTTCTGTTACCCTTAGCTGAAGGAAATGTAGCTATACTTCAGTCTGATGTACTAGATGATACATACTAAATACAGGAAAAGAAATCAGGATTTTCAAGTGGTCTGTTGACTTCTGTATTCCTGTGGTTTTTTGATTCTGCCCTTGCAGTGCCTGTAAAGGGGTCCAATTTCCAGAAGAAGCTGAACTTAATTCTGAGAATTAACTCTGAGTCTGGGCACTCAACTCAGCCCCAATTCATCAGCTTCTGAAAAGTTAATCTGCTCACCTTTATCATAAAAGAGGGAAAAAGAGATGACATTTCCTCAGCTTGTTATCATCTTTTATGTTGTACTCCCAAAAGGTTTTACATTCCTCTGACTGAAGTGGACACTATCCTGCAGGAACTACTCATAATTTCACCATCACACATCTAATGAACCAGCTACACATTACAAAGACTAAATAATACATCCTGAACATCAAATACTCAAGAGTTCTTTCCAAAAATGGGTAGAAAACTAATTTGTAAAAGCATTTCACTGAGAAATTTATGAACAAATAATTTTCAGAGGGACTGTAGTCAACCTTTCTGCATTTTGAATATGACCTTACTTCGTGAGTACCTCTTGAGGCCAGTTTGAGGGGTAAGACATGACTAATACAAGTGACAGTATCAATGCGGTCATGTTTTATGAGCAGATGAACAGATTATGACTAGAACAACCTGAACAATTTACAGGTCAATTGCATTGTTTGCTCCCAACCACAGCTGTTATAAATAGGGCTAATCAGTAAACAGTGTTATACTCCCTTCTAGATATTTTTTAGCTCCAAAACAAAAATTCTATGTGTACCTTGTTCTGTTCTGTGTAAGTATAATTTGGATATTCTGTAGAAGGCAGATACTTTCCACACGCAATGCCCTGGTTGAAACCAATTTCCGAAGAAATAGCATGATGTAATTTTTTAACTAGCCGTTTTCACAGAGCCTCCCTTTGAAGGTCTCAGGCAAAATTAGATTCCCAAATATCATATGCAGTAGAAACATCAGTGTCCATTTACCACTTAGTAAAATAAACCAAACAAAGTTCTCAGGAAAAGAAACTTCAAGGCTCCAGTATAACAGATTTGCGAAGACTGTCTACCAAAAGACCAGATGCTCTGTCTGGGAAACAGATATAATTTACAGTACTTGCCAGTATTTTCTTGTTGATTTTCTTTCCACCTAACAGTGAAGAGTGAGATTGCAAATATTTGCTTGTGTTAGAACAGAAACTTTTAGAATAGTCATAAAAATATTTAGAACAAAATGTTTTCTTAATAAAAAATATTAATATAAATGTATTTTAAAATTCATGTCAGTGGAAAAATAAACAGCTCAAAATATTTTGCTAGCAACACTACACATTCTCAGATAATGACCTTTACTGTACAGTTAAAATGGTGCAGTATAATATTAAGGACATCCATATTAACAATTAGCAAATCCTGTGTGATTTATATAGACAGCTGCCAAAAGGACAAAGATGTTTGTGTTTTCAAAGTAGTGACATTTTGTTCAAACCCTTTATGAAACATGGAAAAGTATGCTTATTCGGCTTTTATATGCCGGCACTCTCTGTATTTTGTAATCTTAGCTTCTCATTTGAAAGAAAAAAAGCATTACTTGAATGTATCCCTTACAAGGCATACTGATTAAATGCTCGGCAGAGTTCTGTTATGTTTAATTTTCCTCATTCAAAACTTTTACTGAAGGAAATCCTGTGTAGACATTTTCTATGTACAATTCTATCATAGGGAGAATTTATCCTACAGGAAAATGCATCTGCATAAATATTATAAAAATCAGTAACACAAACATTGAAAGAATATTTTCTTGTATATATTTCCTTTGATACAAATTTCTGGCACTGTAAACCAAATGCTATTCAAATTAAGAGCAAAGATTATTACAATAGACATGTAAATAGAAATTGCAGAGTATGTCCAATGAGAAAAATTCATCCCACTGCTTTATCAGAGAATACAATTTTATACACAGCCCACTTAAATTTGCCATAACAACACAATAGAATAACTCATGCTATAGAATGTCAAATATAATCAGTTAAAAACAAATCCTTCAAGTATTTGAAAGTTCTTTTGTGTCCTATATGTATTAGACTTTGACACATTTTCCCTTCAAGTGCAGTAAAAAGTCCTCAGTAATTTGCCTGTTTAACTCAGTAAATCTACTTCTCCTTAAAGAAGGGCCATGTAATTTCTAATCCAGAAAAAAGCCAAAAAAATGTTTCACCCTTAGCATGTTCTTTAATATTATGAAGAAATAAATAAGTGGCTCATATTCAGTAGAAAAAAACTACCTCACATGAATTGCTACTCATTCCTGGAAGAGTACAAGATCCTTCTTGCTTTTGAAAGGCTGAGAAATAGGAGTGGTTAATTAAGGAGAAATACATCCAATTCCAGTGGAACTGCTGAAAACACAATAATCTTTTAGTCCAAAGTTTGTATAGGCTACCTTTTCTTAAAAAAACCATTTAGATTATTGGAACATTTCTGATAGCCTACATATGTGAGCTTGCTGGATATAATACATCTAAGTTTTCTCTTAATACCCCACATCCATCATATCCATTATATGGGAGGAGAGAATGCAGCTGGGGTGGGGGTCTCTTGTCACCTTACTGTGTAGAAGGAAGCACAGCCTTGGCTTCTTCAAGGTCACTGCGCAAAACAAAAACACATGCTGTTATACTTCTGCCCTTAGTCTAGCTTGTTTTTTTCTTGTAAACAGTTCTTAACGAGTAGTGCCTATTCCAGGAGCCTTCAGCACCTCACCAAGAGCATGTTGGTTTTCACCCCATTCAGATTTTCAGAGAGGTTTTCTTCCAACTTGAAGACAGCAGACACAACACTCGGTGCCTTGCCTGGCGCAGGCCTGTTTGTCTTGCTAGACAGCAGTAACCCTAGCAGAAGGCATTCAATTTCTGCACACTCTTGGCAGATGTGCACCTCACCAATTTTGGGGAAAGGTACTGATGCATTCCTGAGGACCCCAACATCCTTACATGAAGCACAAACCCTTTACCCAACTCTTGTTATGTAAACCTGGTAGAAACAGCACTAAAGACCAAAGCAGCAATGGTCTCATAGAGGATGGTTAGGGTAGTGGCCAGGGAGGAAGAGGAGAAGGAGCTTATGACAAAATATTTGATAGCATAGCTAAATGATCAAACTTTTGCACCCATCTGGAGACTCAGCTTATAAAAAATCCCTTGGATATCTTTCTAACAGCAGTTACCAAGATGTAACCTCTTTTGGATTATTTTTTTATTTATTTCAGTAATTAAAGACATTTTTCTTAATTATAAAATGATTACTGGATTAATAAATTCTTTCAAGAAAACAAGCTCTTACGAGTAACAGTACAATTCACTATTTATGAAGAGCTGATCTTCTGAAAGTAAAGAAATCTTGTAATCAGTAAAAACATCTGTCACTACTCAACTATGGATGAATTACGAATTGCTTAGGAATAGGAATATTCTTTGAAACTGAAAGACATCTAGCCATTATACTCCTGAGGAATTTGCCTTTTTTCTCTCTCATTAATAAAAACTCCAAAAGCTCTGTAGAATCAGTCTGCACATCGTTTTTGTTGTTGTTGCTTTTGTGGACTATACACAAACCAAATTAAACAGAAATATCATGAGAAAGTCTTACTGTTTAATTCTACATGACAGAAAAAAAAATTTGGCAGCAGATTTGCAAGTAAAGAATGTTCTTGCCCAAAGGCTTGTTCCTGGGAAAGGACTGCAAGATAACTGTTATGGATGAGACCCTTGCTCTTTAGGAAAAGAACCCTATGGTAATCTGATTATGATAGAAAAACCTACAGCATTTAAATGTGTAAATAAGGAAAACCAACAAAGTGACTAAAAAACTAATTTGTAGTCAAGATTTCTGTAGCTCCCAAAAAGGTCATTGTACTACGGTTGAAGGATCATCATCATACTCTACTATTTATATATAATTTATATAATAATTTTTTTTGCTAGACAGCTATCTAGTAGAAATTTTCCAGTTGTTATTCTAAACTTTTGTTCTCTCAGTTCATGCTTCAGGCACTGAAGATTTGTACTGTTTTTTTTAAAGAAAGAAAAGACTTCACAAATATCTAAAATTGCAGCCTCAGGTACCCTCTCTGATTTGTTAAGGTGAACTTTTGGCAGTAGTAATCAGGGCATTGTCTGCTAACTGTGTCTATACTAATAAACTAAGCATGCCCAGCAAGGTCACTCTTTGTCATTGAGTTCAAAGCATGTACCAAGTCTATATGATTTAATCTAAGAAACCCTTCAAAACAATGTGACTTCATGCAGTCTTCCTTATGGATGGACCTCGTGTAGTTCTAATTTCCATAGAAAAATGCTAGTTGAAATAAACCAGAGTAATGGCATGGACCAGTCTAGCAATTCTACTGTACAAGAAATTGAGTTCTGGAAGACTTTTCTTGCAATGATTTGTTTTTCTGGCCTGGATGAAGCCCATCAATATTTGACCCACAATGCTGCTTTGCCATCTGCTCTTTTCCTCCTAAATTGGAGAAAGTGAAAATACTTTAGTAAGGCAAGTCATCATATTTAAGCAGTTTTAAATTTACTCTCCTGTCATATTCATTTTGAGGAGGTTCTCTGGTTCAGACAAAGTCATGGTTTTTAGCGTCTAGCTATTTCTACAAGTATTTCTTCATCATTTGTTGATCACTGATAGAATAGAGTAGAGATCTTCTAGTGCTGCATACTGCATGTTTTGTAATTTAAAACTAGTCATCCCCCAAGGAAGATTCTTTCCCCGCTGCAAACTGGGATGAGTAGATAAAAAATAATCACCATTTTTGATGTATTTGAGGGGTTGATCTACTCAATAAGGGTCTTGGACAGGCTTCAGAATTTTCACTGCATTCAGCCCCTTTGCCATGAATGGTTTCATCCCCCAGCATAGAACATGCCTTACAGAATCTGGACTCTTGGGAGAGAATGGCAGAAACTCACATACTTCAATGGTCCTGACCAACTGAATGTATCCAGCTTCATCACATTGTCAAGGTGGAGGCTATTCTAGGTAAGATCAAAGGTAGAATTTGAATTGCTAAAGCAAACACTTTTCTGGAAGAAACTTTAATGTCCACTGAAGCAGAACTGAAGATCAGTCTCAGTGCTGGGTTTGAAATCAAAATTTTCTTACTAGGTCAATAAAACTCATATTTGAATTTTGCTGTATTTAAAGCATTTGATTTTTTTCCCTTGGTGTCACAAAATTTATGCATGTTACTTAAAAGGCAATTAACCCTTTCCGAAAGCATTAACCCCTATGTACAAAACCACTACTGGTTTGGGTTTTAGGTTTTTTTTCTTTTAAAGTTTTAGAATCATAGAATCATTTAGGTTGGAAAGAACCTTTAAGATCATCAAGTCCAACCATAAACCTAACACTGCCAATCCACCACTGAACCATGTCCCTAAGTGCCACATCTACCTCTCTTTGAAATACCTCCAGAGATGGTGACTCAACTACTTCCCTGGGCAGCCTGTTCCAATGCTTGATAATCCTTTCAGTGAAGAAATTTTTCATAATATCCTATCTAAACCTTCCTTGGTGCAACGTGAGGCCATTTCCTCTTGTCCTATCGTTCATTACTTGGGAGAAAAGACCAACCCCCACCTGACTACAACCTCCTTTCAGGTAGTTGTAGAGAGTGAGAAGGTGTCCCCTCAGCCTCCTTTTCTCCAGACTAAACAACCCCAGCTCCCTCAGCCACTCCTCATCAGACTTATGCTCTAGACCTTCAGCAGCTTCGTTGCCCTTCTTTGGACACACTCCAGCACCTCCATGGCTTTCTTCTAGTGAGAGGCCCAAAAGACAGTATTCAAGGTGTGGTCTTACCAGTGCCAAGTACAAAGGGATGATCACTGCCCTAGTCCACACTATTTCTGATACAAGTCAGGATGTTATTGGCCTTCTTGGCCACCTGGGCACACTGCTGACTCATATTCAGCTCGCTGCTGACAAAGACTCCCAGGTCCTTTTCCACCAGGCAGCTTTCCAGTCACTATTCCCCAAGTCTATAGTGTTGCATGGGGTTGTTGTGACCAAAGTGTAGGACCCGGCAGCTGGCCTTGTTGAATCTCATACAATTGGCCTTGACCCATCAATCCAGCCTGTCCAGACCCCTCTGTAAAGCCTTTCTACCTTCAAGCAGATCAACACTCCCACCCAACTTCGTGTTGTCTCTAAACTGACTGAGAGTGCACTCGATCCCCTCATCCAGATCATTGATAAAGATATTAAACAGAACTGGCCTCAATACCAAGCCCTGGGGAACACCACTTGTGACCGGCTGCCAACCGGATTTAAGTCCATTCACCATCACTCTTTGGATCCGGACATCCAGTCAGTTTTTTACTCAGCGAAGAGCATGCCTATCCAAGCCATGAGCAGTCAGTTTTCCAGGAGAACGTTGTGGAAAATGGTGTCAAAGGCTTTACTA
>NW_009603294.1:0-19134 GCF_000690535.1 Cariama cristata
TGTCCTGTGCATGCCACATGATGGCACTCACCACGATCGGTTCCATAACCTTCCCCAGCACGAAGGTCAGGCTGACAGGCCTGAAATTCCCCAGATCCTCCTTCCAGCCCTTCTTGTAGACAGGCATCACATTTGCTAACCTCCAGCCAACTGGGACCTTCCCAGTTAGCCAGGACAACTGATAAATGACTGAAATTGGCTTGGTGAGCGCTTGCGCCAGCTCCCTCGGCACTCTTGGGTGGATCCCATATGGCCCCAGACTTGCATGTCTATGCGGTGTACCAGGTCACTGACCATTTCTCCTTGGATTATGGGGGCTCCATTCTGCTCCCTGTCTTCCAGCTTGGCGGGGTGGGTACCTGGAGGACAAACGGAGAGGGGGCTGGGGACCCAGAGAACAACTGGTCTGTCTTTTAAAGACTGAGGCAAAGAAGGCATTAAGTACCTCAGCCTTTTCCTCAGCCTTTGTCACTAAGGATGGAGATTTTCCTTAGCCCTCCTTTTGTTGCTAATGCATTTATAGAAACATTTTTTATTGTCTTTCACAACAGTAGCCAGATTAACTTCTAGCTGGGCTTCGGCCCTTCTAATTTTCTCCTTGCATAACCTCATGACATCCTTGTAGTCCTCCTGAGTTGCCTGCCCCTTCTTCCAAAGGTCATAAACTCTCCTTTTTTTCCTGAGTTCCAGCCAAAGCTCTCTGTTGAGGCGGGCCAGTCTTCTTCCCTGCCAGCTCATCTTTCAGCACACGGGGACAGCCTGCTCCCGCGCCTTTCAGATTTCCTTCTTGAAGAACACCCAGCCTTCCGGGACCCCTTTCCCCTTCAGGACTGCCTCCCAAGGGACTCTGTCAGCCAGGCTCCTGAACTGGCCAAAGTCTGACCTCCAGGAGCTCAAGGTAGCTGCTCTGCTGACCCTCTCCTTACTTCTCTGAGAATTTAACACTGTTATTTAATGATCTTCATGTGACATCCAATAATTCTGTACTGGAATATGAATGAATCCTCATTTATCCTCTGCAGGCTACAAAATTTACTCGTTTTTTTTTTAGACATCTCATATAACACCTCAGAGATGCTTCTTTTCTGGACTGAAGAACCTTTACTCTACTTAATTTCCCCTGTCAATGCAATTCCATATCTTTGATCAACTTGGTGAGTCTTTTCTGAATCTTTCCAATTCTATTAAAAGTTTTTTTGAGACTCACAAATCAGACTTCACACAGAGACATGATGATGTCTCCGTTCTGCTTTTCATTTAATTCTTAATAATTCTTAACATTTTTTGGTCTACTCACTGCTACTGAACATTGAACTGATGCTTACATGCACCTATTGAATCATAAGACCTTGTTCTAGATCAGCAGCGGCTGACTTTAAGCCCATCAGTGTATAAAGTCAGGATTTTTTTTTCCTTACCAAGTGTATCACTTTCCTAAACCAGAATATTAGTGAAAACCACTGTTCATTTTTTGCCTCAGACTCTAGTAATACTTACTGCCTAGTTAGAATTGTCAAATGTCTGTTGCATCTGTTCTTATTCAGAATAGTTTCTATTCAGAATATCTTTTTTTATTATCTGTCCCAGGTACTTGTAGGTGAAAGATTTATAATACTTTAAGAGATAAACAGCACTTGTTTGTCCTGGGGAACCAGGTGGCAGAGGACATATTCGGGACATCCAGCACCTGTGCCCAGTGCATGGCCACCAAGGGTAGGGACAGCCCCCTGGGGCTCTTGGGCACAAGGGCTGCCTTGGGGTCAGCACCCCAAAGGCCTTCCTTCCTCCAAAGAGTGCTGGGCAGAGAGGAGTGAAGAGTGGGGCATGGGGGTGATGCCTCCCCCGCAATGCCCCAAGACAGAATAAAAGGGAGCATCCTCCCATGTTCTACTGCCAGTCTGCTCGGCTTCCCCCTCGGGACACAGCTGGCCCTGGGGCAGCCCAAAGCTGCTCCTCATAGGACATTCCTTCCAGCCCCATGACTGGCTTTGTTGCCCTTCTCTGGACACATCTGAGGACCTTCACAACCTTCTTAAATTGTAGGCTCCAGAAGTGCACACAGCACTCCAGGTGAGGCCACACCAAGGCTGAATACAGCAGGACCATCACCTCTGTTGCCTGGCTGGTTGTGCAGGGTTTGAGGCACCCCAGGGTGGGGTTTGCCCTCTCGGCTGCCAGGGCTTACCGTTGTCTCCTCTTGAGCTGCTGCCCACCAGCACCTCCAGATCCCGTTCCGCAGGGTTGCTCTCCAGCCACTCCTCTCCCAAATTTTATTTGTACCTGGCGTTAGTCCATCCCAGGTGCAGAATTCAGCACCTGGACTTGTTAAATTTCATCCTGTTAATCACAGCCCAATGCTCCAATCTATCTAGATGTCTCTGAAAAGCATCTTGTCCCTCAAGAGTCAACAGCACTCCCCAGTTTGGTATCATCAGGAAACTTGCTAATGGTGCATTCAACCCCTGCATCCAGATCGTTGATAAATACATTGAACAGGACTGGCGCTAGGATTAAGCCCTCAGGAACACTGCTGGTGATCGGCCACCAGCCAGATGTAGCCCCATTCACTACAACCCTTTGAGCTTTGCCCTTCAGCCAGTTCTTTACCCAGCGCACTGTGAACCTGCTCATCCCACAGCTGGGCAACGTGTCCAGATGGATGTTGGGAGGGATGGTATCAAAAGCCTTACTAAAATTTAAAAAAAAAAACAACCACACACACATACATCCATCGCCTTCCCTTCATCCACTAGGCAGACAACCTCATCATAGAAAGTTATCAAATTAGTTAAACAGGACTTACCCCTTGCAAACCTGCGCTGAGTGCGCCTGATGACTGGAATGCAATTGTTCTTTAAATGCCTTTCAGTAGTACCCAATATGATCTTATCCATAATTTTTCCAGGAACTGAGGTTAGGTTTTGATTAGAAACATATAAAAAATAATTGAAAACCTATTCAAATAATGGATACATCATAACCAGTGGTAAAAGGCTTATGATTACTTCCAAGGTCTTTATAAACTGTGAACACCACACAAGGTGTTCACGTATGAGTTTTGCTATTCCACCCGACAACTCTCAACACAGAAACTACCGGAGTTAGGAAAAAAGCTCAAATCTATGGCACATGTAGAGTCACTAAGATATAATATGACTATAGGTTTTAAGTTGAACATCTAGAGAAAATATTTTCTGATATCTTTGAGAGTTCATCTTGAACACGTGGAAGGTAGCTCCTCTCCAAAGCTATATAACTAAAAAGTGAAAAACTCATTACCAGCTAAGGGGGTAAGAGAAGCCTGTTGGTTACAAGAGTAATTTCATTGATCTCAATTACACCATTCATGTAAATAACTACACATAACTGGAGGAGGAAACAATGTAAATAAAACCCTACGTCACACAGAAAGCTAGTATTAACAGAAAAAAAAAAAGTGAAGAGCCAGATTCTTCTATGAGTCTGAAAAGCTCAAGTCAGTTTTGGAAAACACAGGAAGACTTCAAGTACTCAACACACTGTTACTCTGTTTTCATTTACATTAACTTCAATCCTATTTACTGCGTGAGTAAATGGAAATTCGAATTGCACCTTCTCTGTTGAGTATGGGATCTTTGTGAGATTTTATACAGGAAAGTGGCAGCGTAGCAGAGCAAACAGCCTGCCAGACCACCACCTCAGCATCCTCTGTATGTACCGGCTTTCACTAATGCACACACTCTTCTATCACGTTCATAAAACAATTTACACAGGGGCTGGTTTCTCTACCTTTGCATCAACAGTGTAAACAAGAAAGAATATAAAACATCCAACTTTACATCCTATACTTTTTAAAACACAGACTATACTGTTAGTGTTTTTCTCCTTCTGTTATTTAAATGGTCTGTAATACAACAGAGGGCAAGTAATAAACAAGGAGCAGGAACTCCAGGAAATTGCAAGAGAACACTCATCAGCTGTAAGCAGCAGCTCGTTAAGAACTGATCCCCGCTTTCTTTTACAACATCTTTTTTACTTGAAGTTCACATCTTAGGTTATTGCATGGCAGGTGTCAATTAAGCAGAAACGTTTGTTATTTTATTATGGTATACAACAGGATAAAATGAGAACCTTATAATAGGATAAATGATGGACACTTTCCCGAGACCTTAATAAAATTAACTAAAACATTATCTAATTTAATAGCAATCTGCCTTAGAAAGAATCTTAAACGTGTATTTTGTCTCAAGCAATGCCCTCATAATTGTTTCTTCCACTCTCTCTCCCTGCTTCCAGTAGCAACAGGCAATCAAGCAGTATTCTGTTTCGCTTCTCTGGGAAAACAGAAGTAAAATTACTAAAGCCGCTGATATCAGTTGGGCCAGAGTTTCATACTATCATCATCATCCTCTGCTGATGCTTCTTCAGAGTCCTTATTGGAGTTAAAAAGTAGTTCACTTCCATTCAGGTTAAAGAATGACACACATACTGATGTGACATTTTAAAAGATAGCCTGCAGTTTTGTCATTTGTCTTTCTCCAGACCTGACTTCTCTCTTCAGTGCACAGCATAGGTCACTCACTACTTGGTCAGAGACAGAAAAAAGACAGTGGCAGAGTCACTGTGACTCTCTCCTGATGTTCTTAGCAGAGGAGCTGAACTGAAGGTCAGAAATGCTGGAATAAGTCCCAGATGTGGGTTTGTAGTATGGTACGGTATGTCACTGGGAAAATTACCTATTTCTTTCAAGAAAGGTTCTTAATTGAGTAAGCAACTAGCTGGACAGAATACAGCTACAGTTCTGTAAAAAAACATATCACAGGGTGTCTCAGCTCCTATGGTATTCCAGACAAAGTAGATACACTGTGATCGAATTATGAAAAAGCATAGATGAACCAACCCCCCCAGATGACAATGCCAGCATTATAACGCATGAATTACCGTAATGGTTAAACATCTCAAATACCACTCTTCAGGAAGACAGCGGCTAGGAACAATGGTGATTCCAGCTGTTGAGTATTTCTATGGGAGAAGAAAAAGGGTCACAGGATCCCCTTATCAGCATCTACTCTTCCCTGCCTACTCCAGCACACACTGCAGGCCCGAAAGGCAGAAGGCAAAGCAGAAATCCCTCCAGCTGCCCCATCAGCTCACAGGGAAAACTTGCTATCGAGTGCGGGATCAAACACTTCTGAGCCTGCTGTACTTCACGCAGTGGACTGCAAGAAAACAGGCACAAAAGGCAGCTTTAAAGAACTTCTGCTTCCCGCCTTCCCCACACTATGCTGTACACAGTTCAGATACAGCCAGGAGCCAGGCCAAAATGTTTGGTGTGGCTATATCACGCTCCATCGGACAGCTGGAATCACTTTATGTTGCTATTTTAATTTGAGACAGAAGTTGTGTCTGTTTTTCTTTTCATATTTAATCTGTTAGCTAAGACTTAGCTTTCCCTTTTGCAAAAGCTCATTTATAATGCAGTTTATTCAATACTTCATTTTCTTTCTATTTCATCTAATTATATAATGGCTGAACTTTGCTGTGTTATACATCCTCTATATATTTATATCATAATTGCCAATCAATTTGGCCCTAATTTTTCTAAAGACCATGTAAGAACGGAGAATCTTCTTGGAATGCAAATGCTTGAATTTTAATCGAAGTTGGGGGAAGAAGCTTTGTACCTGTTCTGCATGAAAGCCCAGGAATTTTAGAACTGAAACCTCTCCCAGAATGGTTTCTAGTAGCAGCAAATGTTCAACTGCATTCTATGAATATTGTTTGTCAAGCAAGACACTTGTCATCGCGACACTTTTCAAGATAGCAAGAAAGAGAAATGAGATACCTTAAGGACAGCTTAAGGGATATGCAAGATTATTACATTCTAATTCCTACTTCTACATAAGAAACATAGCTGAACAAACTCCTAATGATTAGTCCTTTCGTTCTTCCTGTTTGGCAAAGCTTCCTCACCTCAGCTTCTCAGGACAGAGGAGGAGACTATATTCAAAGTACAAAGTACACTTCACAAAGTATTTTTCTACATGCCCTTCACGGAGCATGAAAAGTAGATGTTCACTTGCTTATCCCTTTCAATATTGTATCATTGGCTCCTGGAAGACAGTTGTGTAGTGTGTGAAGGGAGCAAGAGAGGTTTATTTTATCTGGCAACTTCTCTGCATGCCCTTGGACAAGCAGGTTTTTTCTGAGGCACTGAGCACACTGATTTTCAGAACTGTTAAGTCAAGAGCAGCCTGTGGTTCTCAGCAACTCTGAAAACCAGGCCACGGGCATCTCACTTTTGCCATCTTTTTCAGAAAAAAAAAAAAGACTTACAGAAACTGTAATTCCTAACCTTGCAGCTATCTACTCTCTGCAGGGCTTTCGTTCCCTCCCTCTAGGCACTCTATTCATCTCTCCAACATCATGACTCCTCTCCACACATTGGGGTTTTTCCCCTCCAGTTCTTACAGTCCGTCTCTACCGTTCCTTCTTCACTCTCATTTTCTAGCTGATGGTTTCCAAGAAACTTTTCTCCAAACTATCCCTATGGCTACAGTCAGTGCCTTTCCTTCCCACTCCCAGCCAATCCTCTCTCTTTCCAGTCCACAAGGGACCCCCGCCCTCCCTGTCTAGATCCCTGGTAAACAGAATTCAGTTGAACAGCTGAGTAACCAATTGCTTAGTACCACCCCTTTCAACCTAGTAGTGCCATTCAATAAAGTATCTACACGTGTAAGAAGTAAAGATTTTATGACAAATGTGCTGTCAATTGAGAAGCTTTGCCACTGCAAGCATATTTATCTAAAATCATGTGGTGTACAGCTGTTGTTTGCTGGCAACACACTTAGAATGGCTGGAGAATCCCATGATTAAACTGAATTATATTGTCCTTTCTCGCTTACAGAAGGTTTTTTCTTTCTTTTTTAAAATCTGCCATCCTTCTTCAGAGTTGTCATACCTACTTACAAGAATTTCTTTGGTCTAAACAAATTTTTCCACTAAACAACAACTCCTATATCAACTTGCACACAGTATTATTGAGTTTTGCTAGAAACTGTCTTACTGCTACAAGCAGACACACATGTGCAGTGAGAAACTCCGATTCTGAATTCTCAGGGACTGAAATAAACTCAGTAGGACTATCTGCTGCATCACGCTAATAGGTTCTCCACAGGCTCGACCACTCTCATAGCGGGAGTGTGGTACAACCCAAAGCTCTACATTCTTGTCCATTGAAGCAGTTTTTAAAAAGGCAAGGGCCAAGATTTGCAAACGTAACCAGCAACTTCAATGCAGCAGCCAAACTAGGCACTGTAAGAAACCAAGTCCACTTCGATAATCTCCTGAAGGTGGCTAAAGCTGAAGTCCCTTTTCTCCCCCCAAGGCATTGAGACCAAGACTAAATTTAGGATAAAAGGGAAGCTGTACTCCTCTGCTTTGGCTGAATTTCTAAATCCATTTAACTACTGAGAGTCGAATGGTTATGCAATTCTCTAAATTTGACGACCATCTCATAGATTATTAACAAGTTATGGGCTTGTAAACTGCACAGCTGCATCAGTCAATGACTGCTAATAATTTTTTTAAAAAAAAGCTCTATCTTACATAAAAACCCCCAAAGCTCTCACTCATCATGGTTCATTTGCGCAACCGCATTCAGAGTGCTGTTGCCTTTTGCAGACATCTCTTACCCCAGCGTTTGGCCCAGTGAATCCAACTTCTCCCTCTCATAAGTCTTAGAGTCTATAAGAAGAAAGGGCACATACAGTTGCCTTGGACTACTTTACCCAAATGTCTTGATACCATTTACAAGTTGATCAAACTTCAGCCCATGACAGTGAAGACAAATTATATTAACTGCCATCCCCATTTTTTCTTCCTTACAATTAGCAGAATGATAATAAATGTGTACATTTGAGGATAGAAGAAGAGAGATATTGAACATGATGGTGAATGAAAATAAAATATTAGTAACATTTAGTCAGACTGCTATTTCAGTAAACTGGATTGAAAAATTAAACTGATATGGTCATTAAATTTAAGAGATATCCACTCCAAATCCTCATTCAATTCACTGAGGTCACACTAACATGAGCATACAGATTTGGCTGACAGTTCAAGGAGAAGACAAGGACAGAAATACACTCAACCTCAGAAAGCATGTATATGAGGTCAGCAGCAGGCTTTCTCCTTTTTAATGCAGCTGTCTTCTTTGGCTTGACATGGGTAAAAGAATCTCTCACCAAACTGCAGTACAGTCTTCATACAAAGCCCGCATTACTGCACACTACTGCTCATAAAGAACACTGATAAAATTTCATCCTCAGTAGCTCAAAGTAGTACATAGAAAGAGAACAGGTTTGTGAAATGAGTGAAGAGTTGAAGACTCAATATTAAGACACATGAGGACATGCTGGAAAAAGATGAAATAGCCTCTCTCTTTCACTGTCTTCTCTGATTCGTCACCCAATTTTAATCACACCCTGCATTGGAAGGTTCTCAGCCACATCATCTGACTGACTGCATATATAGCCCCAGATCATCAAAAGAATGAAGTAAAATAGGCTAGCTTAAACCACTGCAGTTGCAAACGTGTTTTGTTTAAAATCTACATACGAGGCATACGAGTCCAAAGTTTAAGATAGCAGCAGAGCACAGCACAGCAGATGCTTGAAGGCCTCTACAGCAGAAAGGCCTACGGTAAAAAAAGACCTCTACAGTAAAACAAGTGGGTTTGGGCATTCTTGTATTCAAGAATAATTAAAAATTCAGTAATCCATTTCTGATCGAAAAGAGCATCTCTTTGCTTCTCATTTACCCATAATTCCCAAGCAGGACATTACTGCATTTAGAGAATTCCATTTTATAAGCAAACTAACTGTAATGGATTAACGTGCATAGTATAGGCATATTCAGTTTGGCTCAGGACAATGTGCGAATTTCCTAAAATTCCAGGAAAGTGCCTCTTCTGAGATGATAACCTATTTGCAAAAGCCTGTTCCTTTTGAGGCTAATTAAAGCCAAAAGAAAGCAATCAGTCTTCAGAATTTTACCAGGTGTCCTTTTCCACAAATACGCTTACATCCCTAGTCTCAGCATCTAGCTTTCTGAGGCTTCAGTAAACCCATTCTAGCCTTTATAGATTCGGATGGTTTTAATTATCTCAGATAGTACAAGAGGACCTCTGTCCATTGGCTGCCACTGAGTTGCCAGATTTTAATTTGTGAGCTATCCGCCCTGAAAATAAATGTCCTGATGGCTTCCCTCAGACCTCCTCCTCAAGCCTTTTCATTGCTCCTTCCTCAGTGCTTTCTCATTTATTATTAGAGGACTCACACTCTCAGATACACTCCCTCTGAAGTTTTTCTGACATGACTACAGCTTCCCCTTAGATGTCCAAGACAGTTTACTGTCATGGTTTAACTCCAGCCGGCAACTGAGCCCCATAGAGCCGCTTGCTCACTCCTCCCCAGCGGGATGGCGGAGAGAATCAGAAAAGTGGGAAAATTCATGGGTTGAGATAAAGACAGTTTAATAGGGAACGCAAAAACCTTACACACAAAGCAAAACAAGGAATTCATTCACCACTTCCTATGGGCAGCCAGGTGTTCAGCCATCTCCAGGAAAGCAGAGTTCATCACGCACAAGACAACCACCACCACTCCTCATGTCCCCCCCTTCCTTCCTCTTCCCCCAGCTCTATACACTGAGCATGATGTCATACGGTGTGGGATACCCCTTGGGTCATTGAGGTCAGCTGTCCCGGCTGTGTCCCCTCCCAACTCCTTGTGGCCCCCCAGCCTCCTCGCTGGTAGGGTGGGGTGAGGAGCAGAAAAGGCCTCGGCTCTGGGTAAGCCCTGCTCCGCAATAACTTAAACATCCCTGTGTTATCAACGCTGTTTCCAGCAAAAATCCAAAACATAGATCCATACAAGCTACTATGAAGAAAATTAACTCTACCCCAACAAAAACAGCACCATCCATCTTCTGCTTCTACTTCTTCCATGAGTATAAAGGTTGTTCCATCCAAGGGCCATAAAAAAGACAAAGGATTCTATCAAATAATTTTTTAACAAAAATCTATATAAAACTTTTAAAACCTCATTTTTGAAAGTTACTCTAGTCTTCCAGCAGAACTCAAAATTTTAAAATACATTTCATAAAAGGAAAAGAAACACTAGAATTTTCAAAATTTTGTGGTCTTTTCTAGCCTTCGAATTTGATCTCGTGAAATGGAAGACCAGAAAAGCTGACAACTGGCTGCTTATTCCTCTCTGAGATAAAATTACAGCAGAAAAAAACCCCACAAAATTACCAAATTCCATTTACATCTAGTTTTGATGTATTTGTGGATTATGAAGGAGTAATTGAGATTCACTGCACCAAACAGTAGGGTCAAAAAAAACCAAACATGTGAAAGAGCTTTCCTGACTTTAGTGAGATCATATTAAAGATCAAGCTGGTCACAGGTTTTAAATCCACATGATTTAGTCTGAGACAAGATAGTCCCGAGCCCTAAGAATACCATACTGGAAAAAAATGTGCCCTACATAGGAATGAGACAAGACTAATTCAATACTAAAGCCAAAACTCAGCAAACCAAACTCTGAAACAGAATTTTCCATATCACTGCAAAAGCTACCTCCATTGTGGAAAATTTTATGATTAAGTGAACCATCAATGGTGAACCAAAATTGCAATAGAATGGAGTTTTCATACAAGTCGTTCTAAAGTGAAATCTCCAGATGTGACCATCAGGAAAAGTATACCGTCTTAGTAGCTAGTAAAAGATGGTAACTCGTATTTCCAGACACATCCAAAACCACCTGTAGCCAATTCTGACCAAAGTGGTGGGTTTAATGCTACACTGTATTACTATCTGAGATACTCACAAGCAAATGTCCTTAGTGGGAACATTAAATATGTCTCCCTTCAAGCAGATCAGCAGAAAATCGACGAGAGATTTTCAGTGGCTCCCATGCAAATCTAGCTGTGAAAGAGATTTCCACATCTCTACTATTCATTTAACTTCCTCCAGCTGCCAAGTAACACACTTACAGTCAGTTTTTATCCAACGTAAATGTGCCACAATATAATACCCGAAACTAGTGTTCTTTGAAATACAGCTGTACTTTTAAACAGAAAATCAGACTTATAAATTAATGCAAAATACATATATATTCTATTAAGTAACAATTTGAATTAATACTTTCCATATATGTAAATTACTATTTTACTGATAAACAGGCCACAAGTTGAACTTACGTGGAAATCAAAAGATGTTAATCTTCTCTACATGGCAATTCTAAATTGCCATGCCTTCCGTGACAAGCGATTTCTGGAGCATGTGCACTGTCACAAAAATCAGAGAATAATTCAATTTTCAGGGACTTCAGGAAGTCATATCATCCAACCTACTCAAACTAGAGTCAACACTGAACTCGGAGCAGGTTGCTGAGGTCTTTTTCCACTGTAGTCTAGTTTTGTGTGTTTTTTTTTTTTTCTCTTGAAGTTATCTCTCAGTATTTCAGTTAGGTGGTCAGATCAAACTGTCATATTGACTTCCTTTAAATCCACAGAGAAAGAGAATGGACCAGATTTGCCATATTTCATCCAGTGCAAATTATATTTTTTATTATTTCTCATAAAATGTCCTACATTAACTTATTGAGCATGTGTTTAAATATTTGTGTATTTCAGACAGGAAGCCTTTTGAGGACTTCAGGAAATCATCTCACCCAACCTCCTACTCAAGATAAAATCCATGCTGAACTCAGATCAGGTTGCTCGGGGCTTGTTCTATTAAAGTGTAGGTTGAGGTAGGAGTTTTTTCTCTCTCTCAAAGCTACCTCTCAGTATATCAGTAGGGTGGTAGCAGTGGATACTGATTTCAAAGTCATGATTCTGTCATGAAAAAATAACGTCCAGCACAGTATATCGGCTTAGAGCTTGGAGTTTTTCTTCTCTGCTTTTTTTTTTCTTTTGTTAAGCAACTACTGATGAGGACAATAATACGCTAGAGTGTACTTGGATGGTTTTGTCACACAGTGTTCACCCAGCTTGTACACAGACGAAACCAACACTCAACTACACAAAAGCCACCAAAACCCAGCAGATGACAAGTGACCCCCTTTGCTTTTATCTTGCTTCTAAAACATTTCAAACAGAGATGATGTATTGTTCCCATATTTGGAAGGTATGACCCCCACCCTATTTTAACTTAGATTGACTCATATATGTTATAGTTAATAGCTGTAGTTATTAAACACTATAACATCCCTTAGTGTATATTCACTAAAATAGATTAAAATTCAATTAATATTTTTGTTAAGATAAACACTATAAGTTTTGAACAATGAGTGAAAACTAGGAAGCAACAATGAGAAGCTTAAACTGAGAAATCATCTTGAAAATAAATCCAAGATAAATGCAAAGCTTCTGTCTTACTCCCCTTCTCCAATTTTAATAGCAACCATTTTATAAATCATTCCGGAATACCATATGATGAAAGCATCAATGCCCCCATCGGTAAAGAAAAAAAAAAGAAAAAACCCCACAACAATCACTATTACACTCATCCAGGGTTTCTCCCTCTTTTCTGGAAGAACATTTATGCAAGTGAGAGTTGTAATAATGGTTGGAACAAACTACCTCATGGACAGGTGCTGGGCAGCAACCACTGAACTGCAGTGCTGCCAGTACACCTCACTCTTGGCTGGATCCTTTCACGGCAGAAAGTTTAGCCATCATGTTAGAATTTCACTCATCAGCCACTTCCCTTTCTTCACCCTTTACTCCTTCCCCTGCCAGTGTTTCCCTTTGAATGCAATAGGGCTTTCTGCAGAGGTTGTTCAGAACCCAATATAATTCTTAACTATATTCATTCAAACTTTGGATGAAACAAGAATAGTGTTAATATTAAATCCTTAACTAGTGGTAGCCATAGGTATAAAAACTTCCAGTGTTGGAAACTCCAGCTGCCTAATACCAAGTCCTTCTTTCAAGGCATGAGATTATTCTTTTCTGATTTGTTTGTGGTTTTCTTTTCCACTCTACCAGCTTACCATTCCATTTCTTAGCTGTATTATTCTGTGACTTGTCTTAAGTTTATGACTGATACTATCCTAAACTGAACGTAATCATTCAGACCCAACACAGCTGAGCTTCCCCTAGCAGACAGCCAACTGCTACAAGATCTGTGCCCCCAAAACTTGAGGACCCAACTGACAGCCTTCGCAATTTGAAAAGATTCAAGGGCTGCTGCAGGTCCTGAAAAACAATGCCTCCCTCAGAAAACAAATCTTATCAGCCAACACCAAAGATTCTCTGGTCCAAACCAGCACAGAAGAAACACTGCATAGTCCTCACTGTCAAATACTCCATTCGTGACCATATTCACTAAGACGCACACCAAGAGGCCAACTACAAACCTACTTAATTGCATCCAGTTTATACACCTCACATATTCCAGATTCAGACAAGGATAGGGAATTAAAACCATCTACTGGCATAAATGAAGTACCTAAAAGCAGACAGAAATGTAGGTATCCATTTTTGACCTCTGAATCTTTTGTAGCAATCCACACAGGTATTGCCATGCTAAACGGGAAATTAAGAGAGTCCTCAGCAATGTGTTAAAATCATTGTGTCCTTCCTAAAAGCATACAGCAAATGCTTGTTAATTGGAAATATTGCCTTAAAAAGTAAGACCCTTTCCTCGCTTTTTAAACGTCTCAGGAAACTAGTCATAATAATAGAGTATTTGATTGCTAGTTATATAAAAGCAGCAGGTTTTGTTTGCTTGTTTTAGAACACCTGGCCAAACCATAGCTGCCGTGACTTGTACCACTTTGGACACGACCAGTTCACAAAGGAACAGATAGGTAAGGGGAACCCAAGCAAGGTAAAAGTGATACAATGACACAAAGGAAAGCATTCTGATGTGTCTGTAGACACGTAATTATTTTCTCTGACGGAAAGTACAAGTGCATGCATTAATACATTCAGTCTGTACACAGGACCACTCAAATTCTTGCTGTTTCTATGCAGAAATACTGCAACTGCTGTTTGTAAATACCTCCACTTAGACATAAGATTCCTCTTTTTTGACACAAAAATACTAAGAGGTAGTGTGGGTTATTTACTTCACATCCTAAAAAAATTACAATATTGCCAAGTAATTAGGCTTAAACAGAGAAGGTTTCAGAGTTCTAACATAGTAGTATGCTTCAAAATTTCCCTGATTTTCTAGGGCCACATCCACCCATTCTCCTCCTTCCATGCTGGCTTTCCATTCTTCACTCTGATGACACTATATACCACGACTCAACTGGTATCAAAATTATCGGATGCTGACACTATGTGTTATCTCAGTACCTGTAACACTGTGCTCTCTTTTTCATAGCCAAGCTTCGTCACACTGCCTATTACCTGACCCAACCATCCAGACCTCCGACAGGATTTCCTTCCAGGAACAGAGTGCTAGCAATGACCTTTTTACTCCAGCAAGGATGAGGGGTAAAGACTGCAGCCAGGTTGTACTTCACCAGCACACTGCCAGAGCAGACTACAGCCGTCACGCTCACCTAATTAACAGGGATCTGGAAGTCTCAACAAAGTGAGAGATGAGCTTCTGTAAAAATCCGTATCCATATTCCAGGGAGACTCCAGAAAGGAAAGTGGTACGCTGACTGAGAAGAGAGCAACAAGCATTACAAGCTGCCCTGCAGTTTCCAGAACCGCATGCTCTTCTGCATCTAACCCATTGAAAAAAGAGAGTAGTCATGAAAACAGGGAGAAATCATTTTTACCAAACAGCCCCCCAACATCCTCGGGACCTCATGATAGTGTTGAACCATTCTGACAATACTCAGTAATGCCACCACACTTCCTAGGTGTTTGTATCATGAAAGATTCAAATCTAACTCCTCATAGCTATTGTACACGTCCATCCCTTTTGGAACTGTGTGAGCAACCAAAACAGGACAAAAACATCATGTTTCTTAACACACAACAGAACTTTGTTATATATAAGACCTTAAACAGAATGGAACTGAATGAGGAAAATACTGGAGAGAATAAAATCAACTCTAAAATTCAGGTGTTTGTTATGTAGCAGAAGTCCTCTGGACTCCACACAATTGACATATGGAGAGTTAGTTAAGTAGATTTATGAAACTCATTGCAAGCAATTATTTCCCTTCACAAGCTAATTACTCTGCAATTTCAAGTTTTTGGAATGCCTGCATCAGTTCTTCTGCATATACTATGACCAGTCTTTGGCAGAGAGGTATATGGAGCAGACAGGACTGCGCTTTCTACCAGTCACCATCTTTTCTCTTTCTGGGCCCAAAATGCCTTACTATCACTTTTCTTTTCCCCTTCATGCTTACTCTCCTCCCTCCCTTTCATGGAAACAGGCATAAAGAATAGGCAAAGTCAAGGACAGCAACAGTCAAGAGCATAAAATGCTGTGAATCACAGATCTACAATGCCTTCCAACAATTTCTGAGCCAAGAAGAAATATGGCTCCATCTTTTAAGCAAGAGAACACATCACAGAGAGACATGGTTAGTGAAGCTGAAAATTTTCCATCATAATCTAGTGGCTTACAGAACTTTGCCAAACTTATCCAATAAAAATTAATTTTCCATTCCAGGTTCTCTGTTTAATTTGGGGAGGAGGACATTCATTTTTCGCTTAATCTCTATGTCCCTATTCCTCTCTGTAAAATAGATGCGATAATATTTCACTGTTTTTTTTGAAGGCAAAAACCAATGTTTGTGAAACCCAGGTATTCTAGTAATTTATGCTCTTCCACACAGTTCCTCAATCAACCATTTGGCTCATAACTTACTTTCAAAAAATGTTATGAAGCAGTTGTGCAGTTTCAGTAGAATCTACCAAGTACGTATTTGGTTGTCTAAAAAGAGACGGTAGCTAATCACACTTCTCAACCTCAAAAGCATTCAAACTCTTACCTTTCAAGAAACGATTGTAAGCCCTGAGCTAGAGGTTCAGCTGGGATGCAGTGCTCTTCTGATTCATCACATTGTGCAACAAGATTCACTGGGTCAGAGAAAAGCAGTGACAAGCAAGTACAGACAGAAGCCCACCTGTAGTTAACCACTGAAGCATCCATCAGCATAGGAAAGACCTTTTATTCTCATCCTTACTACAGAGACTGCTTTTGTATTGTGCAGCTGCTGGACAAAACACACAGAACATGGCTGGGAACACAACTTCCCCATTGCACTTCATTCCTACAATTCTGTCCTAACAGAACCAGTCTTAAATTTCTTCCTGATACTGTATTTTTAGCCCTATAAATCTTAAATATTTAAGCGTGCTGGTTAAGCTTCAACAGAAAAAGTGGTAGAGTCCCTAACTACATCCCAGAAGAGTTTATCCTGTTGTGGCAGTTACAATCATCTTCTCTTCCAATAACTGTGCTTTTAAGGAAAGGAATAGTAAATATTTTAAATCAGAGTAATTTGGACAGGTAACACAATAAAAAGTGATTAAAAGAAAAACGTCACCATAAGAATGTGTATAAAACCAGCCTCTGTTTCAGTAACTCTAGTCACAGATATTTAAGCTAGCCAGTGATAGTCTAAATCTGAAAATAAGTTAGTGCAATACTGAAAATAGACTTTTCCGTAAATTTATTTTTAACTTCAATAGCTAAGAAATAAAAAAACCCAAACCAACCAACCCAAAGGAAATTGTATTTTAGCAGAAATGACATTCAGGTATTTATAATAAGCAGAATAACTCCAGCATAAACATTCTCCTACTATAGTCTGCCATCATTCTAGTTTTACTAGATTTCTGATGTCATTGAAATTGTTTTTCTGTTCTATACTTACTAGATTTTTCTAGCATATTCTTCTGTACAGAAAAGAATGAACAGTAAGTGAATTATGAATGATACATAACACTAGCCACAGAAGAAAAAAAAAGTTGAAAATATGAATTCAATGACAGAGGAAGAACAGATTTTCAGCAAACCAAATGTAATTAAAAAGAAAGGTAAACAGTGTAGGAAGTGCTCAGCAATACCCCAAATGCATATGTGCATATAATCCGTTACAGACTTTAGCCAAAGTCAATCCCTTTTTTTTATATTAAGACCAATTTCTTGTAATAAAAATACTGATTCAGTAGATATTGGTATTTCCATTTCTATCCAAGGGTCAGCCAAAAGTAAAAATCATTTACCTGTACCAATTGCTTCCAAACAAGTTTCCTGCACCCATAACCACATACTTAGTTGTGTTTCCTTTCACTTGAAGTTTGAACAAAATTGGGAGTAGTCAGTTTTCATTAACGCACAGTGTGAGCGTGTATTTAGCACCTTACATGTATATACAAGCCTGTGCTTTCTTCTTTCAGTTTGTAGCAAGAGACAGGGAACAAGGGTGAAGGTCCCTCCTTGAGGGGAAGAGTTTGTGTCCAAACGGAAAACTACTTAGTTCTACTGCATCGGTAGAGAGAGTCTGCTAAATAAATTGACTCTATCGGCAGAGTTTTGCTATAAATTCTTTCCTCTGTTTTCTTATACTCTGTCTTCAAAGCAAACTTGTCCCCGTCTGTTCCCACTGTCCAATCCATGGCCATATGCATTTGAGTCAAACTACTTACACTCCTGCTCCCTCCTGACCGGGGGAAGAGGGGGAAGCAAATTAGAAAGAAATACTGAAAGCCTAACAGAAAAATTCTCCTTGTTATCAGCTCTTGCACAGGGACCAGAAAAGCAACAGCAGTTTCAAGAAAAACCCTTTGTAACTGCCGTGGCCTTAAAATGGAGCACATATTTTAGAAACAGATCATGGGGGGGAGGGGGGAGAAAAAAAAAAAAAAAGGACAAAGGACACAGGTATCTAAGGTACCTAATTTGACCTTAGGCAAAGAGAGGGTTTTTTTCTTCAGAAGTCTTGCAGACATTGGCCAAAGTCATCCCTTTCCTGTAGCTATTTTTTCTAATATTTCAAATAAGCTACAGAAGATGGAAGTGATAAAGCCTCTTGATAGAAAGATACATACATAATCATACTTACACTTTTATGAAAAATATCTGCATTTATAAATAAGGCATTAGTCTCCATTTGCCTCCATTAGTCCCATCAAACCTGATGCACACTCCCACACTACATGATACGATCTTTTGGCTTGCACTCCACCACCCCCTGTTTACACTGGGGCACATCTCCCACCGAACCATGTATTTTTCCTCAATCTCCAGCTGAAAAAGCACCTGAACCACTTATACTGAAATGAAAAATAACAATTGTCCTGAAGCAGACACCCAGTATGGAAACTTTCAGCCCAAAACGTTCTCAGTTACAAGCAACTGAAACCAGAGTCATAGTGGAAAGTGTTAGACTACCTTAACTATAGGCACCCATGCCAGATCCACACATAATAAAACAGATTTCCCAAGTATCCCAAGCAATGATTAACACTCCCCAGTCCCAAGACACCTTACACACTCGCCACATGGTAGCATGGAAAGTCTATTCAAGGCTGTCACCAAAACATTGAGTACAGAATGCCCCCTCAGAGTCCCTGACCCTTCCAACGCCGGAGGCTGTCCTGGTAGTCACAGGAAACCACCCACTACATAAGATCCCAGTTTCTATCCGAGTTCCTTCAACAAAACTACAAAAGGAGTAGCAGTGGAAATTAATAATGCTCTTCATTATTAAAACAGTTGATACTATCAAGACCAGTCATCTTTCAAGATGCAGGGGATACTTTTCAAATGCATCAGTAAGCCGGCTGCTCTAGCTTACACAGTTTGAGTTTTCCTCACTAAAAAAAGATGACATACAGATCTAAACCGTATCCCAGATTTGCCTCTGTAAGCACCCTTCTCAGAAGCTTCCAATTTATATTTTTCCTGATTTCGGTTTCTACTTAAGTAGCTAATTTCAAAGTCTCACGTACATGATTGTTTTTATTTGTCTGCCTGTGGAATTTATGTAGCACCAAACACTGCTGTATTTAGGTCACTTTTACTTTTATAACATACTTAGGTTTGGCAGAGTGCTGAATTATTACTTGCAGATTTTATTCTAAGAAAATTTACCTCACCTCTCATTACGAAGCGGCGTGGTTGGATCACACCCACTCTGGAAATGGCCCTTCCCT
>NW_009603295.1:0-2591 GCF_000690535.1 Cariama cristata
GAGCCGTGCCGCAGCCTCGCCTACCGGGCCTTTGGGGGGACAGGCGGAGGCGGCGTGAGGGACGAGGGCTTGTGGAGAAGGAGCCGCGAGGAGAAGGGAGGGGCCGCGGTGGCCGCCCTCAGCGTGCAAGCCAGCGAGTGTAGTGCAGGGTATTTCTGGGGCTGCTGTTCTTCTCTCTTCTCTCCCTGTCTCACACACCATCTTGCCTTCTCGGGTGGCCTTTTCGCTCTGTGGTCCGTGCGTGGGCCGCTTGCTTCCTCCGCGGGTCCGGTCCTCACCCCGCAGCGCCTCTTCACCGCTCTGGGAGTGCTGCGGGCACCCTCGTCAACTCCCACGATTTTAATCTGGTGTCCCCTTGCTGTTCTTACAGACTGTTCTTTTTGCCTGGATGTTTGAACTCACTGACACAAAGGGACAATGAGTTTACCTCTCCTTTGCCCCAACGGCGGTGTTGTCTATTTCCATACCTCGTTAGGCCTGAAGCTGCAGACATTTCCTGATTACGGACTCTCCGTAAAGCCCGTAGGCTGTGAAGCACAGTCAGTGTAATTCACTTGCTGAAAGGAGATGGGACATGCCTTGTAGGAGATAGGAGTCGTGCTGTTACTGCTGTTGCCTGTTGGGGATTATTATTTTTTTTTGTGCTCTACCCTGCTTCCTTTCTGGAACCTTGTTTTGATGAAGCCAGGAGTTGTTTGGGGTTTGGCTCTTTTAATGACCAGTGGTGGGTGTTATATAAACTTCTCCAGAGTGGTTGCATGGATTTCTGCCCCAAAATGAATACCAGCTTGGTAGAAAAGACAAAATACATACATCTCCACCAAAAGTCTTTGTCTAGGATGGAAAAAAAAGTTGCAGTTGTGTTTATTCTATCACCATGCTAATTAAGGGATGTATAGAGTCTGTTATAATGTCATAGGAAGGCTGTTGTGAAAATAGTGCACTGAAGAATAGTTTGGGGGGGTGGGGGGGAAGACCACCTCTGGACAGTAAAACCATTGCATAACATGCATAAATGTAGCAGTGGAAGGGACTTAATCACTCCATAAATATAGCATATAATATTTTGAAAAACTTCAGTTTATGCAAAATGATTGTAATTTGCTATGCTGGTATAGTTTTCAATGGAATGTGTAGGTGAAGAATAAAAGGACTAGCAACCATGGGGATGGTTACTGTTTTGAGTATGGAGGCAAAAGCTTGCTTAGTGTCATCAGCAATCATATGAAGACCTTTATAAAGATGGGTGGGATAACATTTGGTACATTAACTACTATGTATGGCTTTATTTTTACTAATTCTTGTTTTGGAAATTGTGAAAATGGATAGATAAAGTAATGAAAATAAGGACCGCAGAGGTGGGATTATTTCAACCCTTTAGCTTTGACAGTTCTGCCTAGTTTTATTACATTTTGGTTTTAATTAAATTAATTTTGTTCATGAATTCTTTGAATTCTTTATATTAATTAGGCATGGACTTAATGCATTTCTTAGGTATTTTTGTACTAAAATACAGTTTTAAAATCATTGAAATTGCTATAAAATGTAGTAATAAGAAAGTGGAACTTGTCACTTTAAGTAGCATATAGGTCTCTACACAACTGTGGTAACATGATTTATGGGTGAATTCATTCTACTTGAAGGGCAGCATACTTAGAAAGTAGTTGTGATACTGCTTATGAAAGGTTGAATATAGAATATATAGTTGCTGTTTAAAGTTCAAGATTATCACAGCTATGGAACGATATTTTGAAAGCAAATATATAGATGATAGTAGTTGGATGTAGGATTGAAGCCGTGTGCTAAACAAAGTCACAGTAAATAGGCAAGTATAGCACGTGAGTTGATTTTCTGTGCTTTGGTAGCTTCTGTACACATATAACAACTTAGAATTATCTGAATTGAAATATCTGCAATGTTCTGTTGAAGCTATTGCAGATATGCATGAGGAAAATAAAGCTGCAGCAAATGGATGTGGCAAAATCCGAAGCGGCACTCAGAATGAGGCTGCTTTACTGGCCCTGATGGAGAAGACTGGTTACAGCATGGTTCAAGAAAATGGGCAAAGAAAATTTGGTGGTCCTCCACCAGGTAAGCATTTCTTTTGAGATTACAAAGTTAGAGTTTTGTTTTCTGTAAGGAGGGCTATACTGAATCAGAATGAAAATTTGTGTAGCCCGATGTCCTGTATCTTGACAATCACCAGTAATAGATGCTTAGGGGAAGAGTGTAAGAAACAGCACATACAGGATCCTGATACGCTTTACGGTTTCCAGCAGTTCAAGATCTCTTGTGCTAGACTATGTTGAACGTTTGCTGTTGTTGAACGGAGCCAAAAATACTGAGTGTGTTCCACATGACTGAGAACACACTTCAAAGTGTTCAGTGGCACAGAAGGGAAAAATAAATTGGTGATAGCAGACATAACCTACTTTATTTCTTGTCTTACCACTTGCATTGGCCAAAGCATTTTTTTTACAAATCTCTGCTCTGAGATAGCACCAGTGAAGATAATCTAACTCATTTTGTTTTCAGAGTTGACTACTCTGTTCTCCATATCTAACATAACTTATCCCCCCCCCCCGCGCCAC
>NW_009603295.1:2622-8779 GCF_000690535.1 Cariama cristata
TTATTCTGAGAAGAAAAGTTGATAAACGCTGAGCTTCTGGAGCTTTTATAATTCACTGGATGTGTTTTTAACAGTGAAGTGCAACAGTCCGTTTATTATTCATGTGTTACTGTTCTTTAATACACTGGAAAACAGAAATTGTTGAGTATGTATCCATGTGTAAACAGAAGACAACAGTTGATAAAAATCCCAGAGAATAACAGGGATTGTATTGATGTTACAAAAACTACCATCATCTTGATTAATTTCTAGTGCTTTGGGATATATTGTCACGGTGTAAATGGGAGACTTACGCACTTGAACTGGAAAGTTACTGCTGCAGTGAAAACAAACTTTGTTACTGAAATGTTTTTCTATATGCCCAATTATATTTCTGCTAAAGTCAGCAACAAAAAAAAAAGTCACATGAAGCCCAGCAGTATATGGAATATGTACATTACAATTTGGAAACAGTGGCTATTGGATTTAGTAAACACTTTTCAGGATGTTGCTGCATTGGAAGACTTAATTTTTTCTTGTGTAATAAATACTATTTCAAATCCATGTCTGATACTGTGAATAAGTAACTTAGCAATAATAAATCTCTTGAAATAGCCCTATCCCCTGCTAAAATGCTTTTGCTAAAACTGCTGCTGCAGATTTAGTTTGTAACGCTCACAGGTAGTGCAACGAAAAGCCTTTGTTCAGCACTTCAAATTTGCTTTCCAAAATAAATTTAAGTGACTCTTAGTTTTAAGTAGGACTGATAAAGGGTGTTTTTGTTCGAAGATGTTGCAAGATCATTGAACTTTAATCTATGCTTATATGAACACTGGAGTTGAATGCTGAATTAGCATGCAGCTCTAAAATTAGAAGGATGGCTTTTTGAATGGTAAATGGCTTTTACTTACTGAGAATCCCTGTTTAATCAGTTACCAGGCTGAGGATGATGGTAAAAGTTTGTTTTGTTAATAAACAGACATTGTTATTTAATTTCATGACTTCCCTACATGGTCAAGCATAGCCACCTCCTTTTTTTCCTGATTAGGGTGTACAGTTGCTTTTGTGTTTGGAGGTCCTAAATAGTGTACTGTTGGTTTGTGCTTTAGTGTATGGCTTATAGATAAAAATTTATTCTGTGAGAAGGCAAAAATTTCTCAACTCTGTTAAAAATTTTATCATGAGTAAATTACATGCTGTTTGATGATACTTACATGAAGGAAAAAAGTTCTAAGTTAATTACAAAATCACCTAAATATAATTTAATTCTGAACTTCAAACCAAAGTAAAATATTTTATTATCTTCTTGTTTTAACTTGTCAACAGTAATTTTTTTTTACCTTGCCTCCATATGCTTTGTCATTTCATACTAGTACTTACTTAGCAAATTTTGTGTTGTTTTTTTCTACCAGCTTTGTACTCCTTGCTTTCTCTCCTGGGGAGAACCTTTCTTGTCAAAGCTTTAGAAAAAGCTGTTAGTTATGATTTAACTTGTTTGTCTGCCTTTGAAACTTCTGCCCGATTTGTTTGTCTAATTCATTTTAAAAAACAAAACCCAAACTTTTTTAAAAAAAATTCTTTGGGGAAAATGGAGTGCCATATTTGCAGACCATAACTCCATGTTTTTCAATGAATGTATGCATTTTTACATTATCTGTTGAACATACCTTTTAGTGTATATGTCAGAGAGGTAAGAGTGTATGAATGTCCTTGGCTTAAGAACAGAAGCATGGATCTTCCTGTAACTTTCAGATGTGAACTAGGGACTTACTTGTTCTGTGGATTTTTTTTCTTTTTTTTTTTAATTTCTTTTTTTCCTACCATCCAGCTCTTGAAAACTGTGGTCTGTTTTTAGAGGAAAAGTGTTCAGTCTTTTTGGCTATTGAAGAAAGGATGGCTCCATATCCTACTTTCTTTAGGGAGTCCTGTTTTAGTGGATGAAGAGAGAGGGTGGAAGCAAAATGTTTGGGCCTTTTGGATGATGTCAAGGAGAAAAAAAAATACTACACTTGGGAACCCTGATCAAAATTTCTTAAAATATGGGCAAGAAGTGCAGGGAAACATTTGCAACTTTAAAATATTAAAGTAGAAAATACAACTTAAGTTCTGTCTCAGTTATCACCTATCAGTTGTATTAATAACTGACACAGAATTTTAACGGGCAAAAAATGATTGAAATGTAGACTCTTACAGAAAACCTGTCGGTGTTTTAAATAATGCTAGGTTTAATGGATTGTCATACAGATTCCAGTGAAAAAAATCAGAAGATGGAATTAAAAGAAATACAAATTGTGGGCTTATGACATTTTCTTATTTAAACATAACAAAAATAAGAATTAAGTAATGGATGAGAATATGCTAGTTTTAAATTGAGTCTAAAAGTAAATAACTAACTCCCACCTCCAAATTATGGTGGGGGGAAGTGTGCCTATCTGGCATTTGTACTAAGATTGTTGTTGGACAATTTATTTTAAGGTTGGAAAGGTCCTCCGCCACCTCGTGGATGTGAAGTTTTTGTGGGTAAGATTCCTCGTGATATGTATGAAGATGAATTAGTTCCTGTTTTTGAGAGAGCTGGGAAGATCTATGAGTTCAGACTGATGATGGAATTCAGTGGTGAGAATCGAGGCTATGCTTTTGTGATGTACACTACTAAAGAGGAAGCCCAGCTAGCCATCAAGATTCTTAATAATTATGAAATTCGTCCAGGGAAATTTATTGGTGTCTGTGTAAGCTTGGACAACTGCAGACTATTTATTGGAGCAATTCCAAAAGAAAAGAAGAAAGAAGAAATACTGAATGAAATGAAAAAAGTTACGGAAGGAGTGGTAGATGTCATTGTTTATCCAAATGCCACTGACAAAACTAAAAATCGTGGCTTTGCTTTTGTGGAATATGAATCTCACAGAGCAGCTGCAATGGCTAGAAGGCGGCTAATCCCAGGTAAACCTATTTGTAATTAAATTGAGTTTTGAGGGGAGTATCTGTCTCCATTTTGCAGGGGGTGGAGTAGTGGATCATCCCTGTTTTCCTTTCTTGAAGGTATTTTGAGAGTTACAGAACTGCAGGATCTTTTTTTTTTTTTTGGGTCATGAATCAGGGGTTTTTTTTTTTGTTTTTTTGTTGGTTTTTTTTTTTTTGTTTGATTTTTTTTTTTTTTTTTAAGAAGCTGAAATTTAAGCAGTTCTGAGAACAAAAGAGCAGGCATCTGTTTTATAAACACAAGTTACTGTAATTTACACCAAGATACGTATTTGCTTGGGCACACATCCAGTTTTCATTTGCATACACTAATCCCTGCACATGAATTCTCTTAAAGCTGAGCTTAAAAAATACAATGCTTGGAATGTGTCCCTTATTTTCTTTTAGTATGATGAGTCATTTTATTGATGTTTCACTTTTAAAAATGTTTGAAAGTATGTCTTTAATCTTTTGGTGGATAATAATTTTAAGAGTTTAACAAGTAGAAAATTACTTCTTTTTTGCACCTTATTTTACACGTTTTGAGAGAGGTAAAGTAGTAGGGATTAAATACACTGAAAGATGAGGGAATAGGTAAAGGTACAGTTAAAAGGGGAAATTCTAGAACAGAAAGGAAAAGAAGTTAAATGGCAAATGAAACAATGTAGTTGGAGAAGCAAAGTCATTAAAACAGATAAGACAGCATTGGCCTTGCTGAAATGAATGACAGAACTCCCTGTATTTATTAAGGCTCAGATGTAGGCAAGTCTCGTGTGAATTGCTGACAGTGTTAGGAAGGTGTGTTACCTAAGACTTATATAGGCCTTGCAAAGTAATGGGAGAAATACTGCCAAATGACTGAATGTAAAATAAAGTAGTTGTGTGATATGCAAAATATTGGCTTGAAATGAGCAACAAGGTTGGGGTTTTTTGGTTTATGGTTTCAGTCTCTCCTGCAACATAGAGTAAGGCTTGTGCTACTGCATATACATTTAGATTACTTTTTCCAGGTGTTGACCTTACTTTTTGGAGTGGTAATATTATTGAAGAGACTGTGTTTACTAACTATTAAAATAATATGTTGCTTATGGTTGCTTTATAGGTTGCGTGTATATGCATATCACAAAGTTTGTATTTTCACAGCTTCCAGTGCTTAATGAACCCAAAGGGTACAGGCACAACACTTGGAATTTTTGCAGTCGTCTTTTAATAATTTCAAATAGTGATATTTCGCATATTTTGCTTAAGGCAAAATATGGCAAACAAAAACCAGTTTCATGTGGCATGCATTATGTTTGCTTTTGTAGTTAATAAGAATTATTTTGTTTTCCTTTGCGTATTTCTTATTGATGTAATGATGCTTTGCTATAGGAACATTCCAGCTCTGGGGTCATACTATTCAAGTAGACTGGGCAGACCCTGAGAAAGAAGTTGATGAAGAAACAATGCAGAGAGTTAAAGTATTATATGTAAGAAATTTAATGATATCTACTACAGAGGACACAATTAAAGCTGAATTCAACAAGTTCAAGCCAGGAGTAGTTGAACGTGTAAAGAAGCTCAGAGACTATGCTTTTGTTCATTTTTTCCACCGAGAAGATGCAGTTGCTGCTATGTCTGTAATGAATGGAAAGTGCATTGATGGAGCTAGTATTGAGGTAACACTGGCAAAGCCAGTTAACAAAGAAGGTACTTGGAAGCAACATTTTAATGGTCAGATAAGTCCTTGTTCTGAAAATCTCTTAGGGTTTCCTAACAAAGAAGATGGTCATCAAAAATCCGTAGGGAAACCAGCAAGTCTTTCAGTTCGTGTTAATGGTCAGCACAGTCCAGGCCCCCCTGAAGCTGAAAGATGTACATACCCATTTTTTCCAGGAATAAAGCTTACTCCAATTAGCATGTATTCTTTAAAGTCCAGTCACTTCAGTTCTGCAGCAATGCATCTGGATTATTTTTGCAATAAAAATAACTGGACACCGCCAGAATACTACCTGTATTCAACCACAAGTCAGGATGGGAAAATACTCTTGGTGTACAAGGTGCTTATTCCTAGTATTGCAGATGGTTCCCAGAGTTACTTCATGCCAGACAAACTCTGTACAACGGTAGAAGGTGCAAAGGAATTGGCAGCACAGTTCACACTTCTACATCTAGGTAAGCATAAACACTTTCAGTTAGTTCTTAAGAACTGAAACTAGGAAAGTCACTTTAAAATTGTTCTTTGGGTATGTATCTTTGCTTGTGTGTGTATCTTTATATAAAGTATAAGTTAATCTACAGAAGAATTGTTTCTTGTATAGTCAGCTGAGTCTGGACCATCAGGGGAGAGCGCTGAAGAAAGACACTTTAAACATCTATACAGTGCAATGCTAGGGTCATTTTTGCTTAACGTTTATCTACCGCAATGATTTGTAAGGAAGAACTAGGTGACATGTTAAGTGGCTTAGCTATAAGGTCATCTGTGTGATGATTATAGTGCTGAAAATTTATTTGAAAGGCTGTCTGTGTTCTTGATTTATTATCAGTGGGGAAAACAGAAGTGGTAGATCCATGTTCAGGGAAATAAATAGGTTTGGGAAGCTTTTTTGATTCCTCGTTATAGACATTAAGGCTATAGCGCAGTATGCTTACATGGCTCTACATGCATTATCTTTGGGTAAAGAGT
The DNA here is from genome assembly GCF_000690535.1 of Cariama cristata. NCBI lineage: Eukaryota > Metazoa > Chordata > Aves > Cariamiformes > Cariamidae > Cariama > Cariama cristata. Next base: position 8,228 of record NW_009603295.1, read on the forward strand.
GCTGTCTTTTAGTGGGTTTTTTTTTTTTAACCAGAAAATGGGAGAAAAGAGGGATACAGTTATTATTAATTACTTTCTAAGTTTAGCATCTTCACTCATATATATTCCATTTCTTATAATTTGAATGCAACTACTAGAAAAAGGAAGTTGTTATATTATAAAAAGCTGTGGTAAAATCTGTTCTTGTCATAACTAAGACAACAGATGACTGCAGTTCTGACAGCATCATCCCTGTTGCTCTATAAAGTGAAATACATAAATAATACAAAATGCAACACTTCTGCCATCTTGTTCCTGCCCACCATTTTCCAGAATATTCAGCATACAGCGTTCAGAACACAGAACTGATTTCTCATGCCAGGTCATTTCATTAGTAATTGTAGTCCTCATCTGATCCGACTTCATCCTCGAAGAAATCAGAGTTCTGGCTCTTTGGTACACAGATTTGAAGGCTGTTACAGAGCCGTTAGTGATGGCTGCTTCTCTTTCTGAGAAGTGCCGTAAGAAAGACTTTTCTGTTCCCCTCTATTCCCTCTACCCCCCCCCCCCCCC
>NW_009603295.1:8810-25829 GCF_000690535.1 Cariama cristata
CTCATTTTGGTGAATTGGAAAAGCTGCTGCTGCTAGCGAACTGTTAAAATAGTGTTGCCATCCCTCTCTTCCTCATACTGCTACTTAGCACTTGTTCTGGAAGTCTCTTTACTTAGGCTATGGTGAGGTTTTTCTTTTGGATGAGCTTGTAGCAGGCTTATTTCAGGCTTGGCTATGACAACTTTTTTTGTAATGCATGACTGAAATGTAAACAAGCTTTTTCTTCTTGCTTAGAATCTTGCTTCTCTTGGGTTTTGATTTTGCATGCCCAAAAGGTCTTAGAGGAAGAAGAATGTCCAAAACACAAAGCCTTACACGTTGTCTGCACTTCAGCAGTGATATGTTTGGTTTGCATTAGTAGGTGACCTCCAGAAGGTGATACTTTCAGATGGTCAAAGTGATGAGAATTGTTTATTTTGTATCTGTGCCTGGTTTTGTACATGCTGTGGGTGGCGTTTTACTGGTTGAGTGTCTGTTTCCATTTTTTTCTAGCTGTGAAAATTGAGGCCATACCTTTATAACCCATGTAATCCTCAACATAAAAGATAAAAAGTATGCTAAACTCAAAATAGTGTTGTGAGGCTCTCCTTCTTTAAAGAAGAATGAAGACAGCTTCAGGTTCTGTGCTTGACCATGCATACCTGCCCATTTTGTGGCTTACAGATAGCATTATCTAAAGATAATATTTTCTTTCCTATACTTCTTTGGGAAAGTATCACCAGAGCAATTAAAAAAAAAAATTAGACTGATTCTTCTTTTTTTTTTTGAACAGCTGTGAATAAAGTATACATTGAGTTTTTTTCTCTCTTCAATTATAGTTACAAGTGCTATCAGGAAAACATTTTAAGGTGAATTTAACAGTATCTTAAAGCATTTTAGCAATTCAGTATGCCATATGATCACAATTCATATGAATTCTTACTTAGCAGAATTCCCAAATCCCAAGTTTGGTTTTTAAAAGCTGTCCACCTAATGGCCTAGTGCTGGTAATGCTGTCTTGTTATCTTCACACTGTAAGACTTTTTTATTTTGATGGCCTCTGCGCCTTCTTGTTTCTGAGGATTTGGCCCCCCAGAGAGCATGCAGAGCCCTGTTTCAAAGCAAACATACATGGCGGACTTTGGAAAGATACACCTGTTTCATGTTGATAAAAAACATCTTTTTGATGTTGGCATTGTCGTGATACTAAAACATAGTGCTAAGGAGTCTAGAAATAGAATTTCTTTTCCCTATCTAATCTACAGGATTGTTTTTGTTCCAACTTAATATATATGCTATGTTGAAAGAAACATCTGCAGCCAAAGAAGAGTTGCTAGATGCGACAGAGGATCCCTCCTTCTCACTGAAGTGTCTGTTGTATGGTTTGGCATGTTGAATGATGCTGCATGGATGCAAGTGTTGCAGGGGTTTTGGGGATTTTTTTTGGTTTGGTTTGTTTTGTTTTGTTTTTTAATAAGTAGCAGTGATTTTGAGAAAAGTCTGTGTTTCTTCTTGGAAGCAACTTAACTATAAGCGTGAGTGTACAAAGATGACACAGGGAATGATTCGTTCTGGTAAGTAACTTCTCTTACAGGAACTAAATTTTTTTTCCCACTTAAATTGTGATGATGTGTACAGGATTTTTTTCTTTTTTAAGCATATAAACAGGCTAAGGTAAGTGAATGAGAAAGGGCTGCTTTGAAGGAATTTTATAATTGGGCTGATACGATTTATAATCTCAAAGCACTCTGGCTTTTTTTTGGTGATACGTATTTCCGTATTTACTTCCACATAACAGAATACTCGGTTGTTACTGCACACAGTAGTCCTGAACACACAGCAGTACAACAATTGGCCGCTTGGTGTCACCTGAATATTTTGGAAACGATGCTTGGAGAAAATACAGAAAGCTATGATTTCACTGAAAGATGAATGAGCTACATTTTAATGTTACTAGATAAATCATGAACCCATCAAGGGAGTGAAAAAAACTCAGGCTTTTTAAAATATATGGAAAAAAAAATTGCATGTCTGGATGCCCATTTGTGAGAAGGGGAGCAGAGCTACATGTTCCAGAAGGTGAATGGGAGGGGAAGATGACAGATAAGGAAAAAAACTCAGTGCCCTGTAGAATAAATCAATACTTTTTCCATTACCTTGAATCTCATCTCTGTCTTTAGAAGTTACACAACAACATTGTGTTGTTTGCAACATGGTGCTTGGCTGTTAAATGTGATATCCAGTTAGAAAAACATGTAAGACTTCATACCCTTGCCTGTCCTGGAGGCTGACTAGATGTGAGGCAGCTCCAATTTGGAGACTGGATGGTTGTGCTAATTCACAGAGACTCTTATGTTCCACCTCTGGTCCAGAGGCCATGTTAGTGCACTGTCAATCCCAAAACAGGAGGCGTTATTTATCATTCAGGTCCTCTGCATCAGTAATGTGGCTTTGTAGCTAATGGAATCAAGCTGGCTCATCCAGATGGCTTCCAAGTATAGGCAGAAGAGAACTTGAAGTTGCATAGGTGTGCTCTGAATTGTAGGAGAACTTCCACCTCCCTTTCTTTAGTAAGAGTAAACATCTGAAGCCGGGAAAAGCAGGACATTCTGAGAATGATTCGTGGGGGGTTTTTTGTTTGTTTTCACTTAGTGCTGGTGGAATTTCACTGGTTTATATTTTCATCTGGAAAATACCAGATGGCAGAACCTCTTTCTAGTCCTTGAGATAACACCCTCTATAGCAGAGGCTGAGTCCTGGGGACTACTGTCCCTGCTGAGTCTGACTTCAGAGTGATGGAGAAGAAGGGAAGAAGTTTCAGTAAAGTTTCCTCAGTTTTGGGGATCTGCCAGGTCTTGGACACGTATGCCACAAAAGGGTATTGTTTGTTCACTCACACATGCTTTTCCATGTGACATGTCACTAAGATACAATTTAAATTAATTTTTAGGTAGCAGAGCATTTAAAAGTATTTAACAGAAAGTATTTAAAAGAAAAATATACTGATGAATATCTGATTCAAGGAAAAGTGTTTTAATAACGAACCATAGCATGTAAATAACAGTCTAATTCCAGTTCACCACATAGACTATTTAGAAAATGGTACTGAAACAGGTGGAGCAATCATTATATCTTACTACTATGAATTCACTTGTTTAAGCTTCTTAAATACTGCATGCAGTAGCAATTTACAAGTCAAGATAAAACTTGTATAAACTAATTCAAGAGTTTGTACCCAACATCTGGGTCTCGGAACAAATGTATCAGTAGACTGCTGACCTAGATGTTCAAGTGAAATGTTTTCATTTTACTGTTTCATTTTTCTTTACTTCAACACTGCCTTGGTTTGGTTTTTTGCTGTTGGAACAAGCAACAGCCTGGTATAAAATTTAAGATGTTTAAAAAAAGTACAGGAATTGCTGGCTTTGTTTACCAAATACAGATGATAAGTGGTGATTGGTGGGTGGTGGTTGGGTTTTTTTAAAGTGATTTTTAGAAAGGTTCAGAATGTAGTATAAGATGTTCCTTAACAGTATAAATTTAGAAGTCTTAAATATTTATCAGATGACTTACACATAATGGTTTTTATCACAGCCCCCGAGCAAGCATATATAACTTTGCTGTCCCTGAATGCAGCATAGTGGGATAGCAGAGGTAAGTAGACCTCCCGGGATTGTGTTTGGTGCAGGTTTTTGCCCCCTCAAAGACATTGTCTTAGCTGCACTGTTTGGGCTGTTTGTTAGAGGAGTTGGTCTGAAGGTTGTTTCCCCACATACGCACCTCTGAGAAGGCTTGTGGAAGTACTCTGTCTAGTTTTGTTTTTTTTTCCAAAGGAGACTATAGCTCTACTGCTGTAGACCTGCTGATGGGTCACCCAGTCTGATGTTCACATGGATTGTGCAGCACAGAGGAAGGTTATGTTTTTTACTCCTAAAATGACTCTGAGTCATTTTCCAGCATTTCTGAATTACTTGCATATTTCTAGCTTGGGTTTAAATTTATGTTCAGAACTGGCGTTGTTACTACGCTGCTGACTGGGACTATTTCTTTGGGTAGTCAGTTTTATGTAAAAGAGACTAATGTCTTCTTTGATTTGCAAAAAGTGCTCTTTTTAACCTTCAGCATTTTATGCTACGAGGGTAAATGTTCTCTTTTTTTGAATATGCTACTGTGGATGAATTTAAGTGTGGATGTCTGTCACTTCTGAGGCCTCCCCCATTTTTTTAAAATGGGGATTACCATCTTCTCCGAGTGTCATGAGATTGGTTTTTAAAAGGTTGTAAGGCAGTTTGAAAATAGCATTAAATCCATGCCTGGTGTTAACTGCTGGAAGCTTCTAATCTGAGTCACCCAGGATTTGTCTTGAAGATTCAGTTATTTTTTTGCTGCTGCTGCTTACGGACAGGGAACATAAACTTGTAAATCTGGGCCTATGTAGGAGAACTTGGAGAAAAATAAGAAAGATACAACCATGTTGGACTATGTTTATCCATAAAATGACTGACTTCAGTAGAGTCAGTCACTTCAAAACAGGACTGGATTTAGCGCCCTTTTCTAGTCCGTTGATGACCACAATGAAGTTGGGTTTTGTTTATGCAGTGTACCTCTGGCAGAACTTGATACTTCGTTAATAGTACACTCCGATCTAGAGTGTTAAATATGCAATATGAAAGACTGCTGCTATGATACGTGTGATATATGTAACAATACAACTCAGAACAGTGCTCTAATATGCACATTAAAGTTGTCTTCATTAATATTTTGTGTTCAGTGGAGGTGAAACAAAGGGTCATTATTGTAAATTTTGGTTAAAAAAAAAATATATGTAGGCTGAGAAAATACTTATGTTCAGTACCAAATAATTTTTTTTTAAGAAAGTATAAGGCTTTTAGGAAGAAAACCCCGAGATTAATAAATCCTCATTTTTAATTTCTCTTTTTAACTAGGTCCTTTCTGATGTTGCTTGAACTATTGACTAAATAATTTCTTAAGGATTTGAGTTAGTATTGGGGGTACAGAGGAAAGGGAAGAATGTAGCATTGACTTCCATTACACCATCATCTTAAGTTCCATAATAGTTAAGACCCTCTTGGAAAAGGTAATGCAGTATGCTTGCTGAAATCAAAACTTTCTTTCTTTGCCTTCTTTTTCTGCAGCCCACTGTGCACCCTATTTGGCTTGAATTGCCCTGAAGAAGAAAAGTTTGGAATTCGTTGCTTTGGATCTTGCCACAAAAGAAAAGAACACCACACTCATACATAATTACTGGAAATCTGCATTACATGTTTATTGATGAATAATTCTTCAAAGCACATGTGCGTATTAAACATTTCACTTTAAAGATTAGTGAAATTGAATGTTAAATTGTTTTGGTTAGCTTGATTAAATTTGTTTTGAAAAGATAATTTGTTTAAAATATTTTTAATACCTGTAATAGTTTATATAACAGTAGCTTATTTTTAGTGTTGAAATAATTTGCTACAGTTCCAACTCTTGTATTTTGAGTTTCATGCAGAATTTTTACAGCTTCTGTTGTAAGTAATAAATCTTAAGCACATATCAAAAAAACACCAAAAAACCAAAACCACACCACCCTGCCATTTCTACGTAAACGTACATAATATGAAACTTAAATACCACACTCAGATTTGTTTCTGTAACTTGATGCAAAATTTTACAGGAAGAACATATCCAATAAAATCTATGCTTCTGGTATAGCATTACATCAATGGAAGAGTGGTATTTTGAAAAGCTTTGTGTCAACATACCATCAGGCTACATGAGATATATTGCTGTAGTCGTAACATTGAGGTTCAATACCTTAGATAATTCTTTGAGACAAAATGGGAAAAGAAAAAAAAAAAAGTCCCGAACACGTACTAGAAATTACATGTACTTTTAGGTACAGCTCACTTGAGTTGCATTTCCTGTTGTTAGCACCTCTCCGCTGGACACTTGTGCTTCCATGTTCGCAGGGGCCTTGCTCTTACCCAGGCTGTCCCTCATAACCAGCACTTCTACTTGCCTGTGGTAGCCATGTTGAACAGCAGTTTGCTCACTTTCTAATCAGGCCATGTTGTTCTTAAAAAAACATTGTTTAGCATTCAACTAAAAATAGTTTTTCCATTTTTAAAATCGGGTATATGTAATTCATTTCGAGTGAGCCATCTTTATTTTTATTGTGACTATTTAGCATTTCTCAGTAAAGTGCTTTATTTATTGAATGACAAAAAATAAATGCCTTTATTTTTTCTTTTTTAAAATCTGAAACTACTACAGTAGATCATCATTCTTTTTGGAATTAGATATATGGTTTCAGGTCCTGGTCAAGGAATGGACCAAGTGGTGTATGTTAAAGAGTCTAAGGGCCTCACCTATGCAAGTATTGGTTGTAAGCTGTTTTGCCTGAAAAGTGTTTGTCAAAAAGGAATATTATGTAGACAGAAAATGAAGCAATGGAAAGATTTGAAGTTGAATAACTTTTCTTAAAAGCAGTCAACTATTGTGGTCCATTAGATACTTTGGTTCAACATGTTTCATCACCATATTAAATTGTCTTTTTTGGTGTTAATTTAGGTGCAGTTATAGCAGTTTAATTTTATTTGCATTTGATATTAGCTACATAGTAGTTGTTTTAAGTGTTGTAATTTTTAATGTTGAAATCATGTGTTTGACTTCTGTACTTGAATTAACATTTATATTAAATTTATGGTGTTAGTATTTGGTGTGTGTAAAAAAAAAAAACAAACACAAACAAACCCAAACAAAACACCACAACAAAAAAACCCCAACCAACAATGACAAAAAAAAACCAACTTGTTTTACCCATGGTACCTTCACAAACTTACTTTGCAGGATTCACTTCTCTCTCTCTACTAGCAAGCTTTGGCCAGAGGCTCCAGTGCAGGTGCTTTTCTGACCAAGAGGAAGGGTAATTAAGTGCCTTAGTAAAGCCTTGAAAAAAGAGAAGTAATTTTTAAAAAGAAAGTTTGCTTAGTAGCTTCTGTCACATTTGAAAGTTGTTGAACTGTTATGATTTCCTAAGAAACTCTGTTGGGAGGAAAGAGGAGAGGACTTGCTTTACTTCATGTTTGAACTAAGTTGTCCCTCAGGCCAAGACAAAAATCAGTGTTTGAGATAGACAGAATAATACAGTATAATGCTGATAAGGTATGGGGAAACTAATTTAAAAGTATTTGTGCCTGGCAGCCTGAGAATTGTAGTGTACAGACTACTGAAATTAACTTTATTTTTATCTTTTAGATGTCTCGATTAAAACTCACTTCTTTATTGCAAGTTTTTTTGTATAGACATCTTTAATGACACCTTGAAAATAGAGTAGACTTTTTGCATGTGCCAGAGAGATTTGATAAAAGAATATTGTGTAATACTTCTAATGGAAATCTGGGCCAACCAAACCTCGGTAGAATTGGTATTGTTATCTACTTCAGGGAACCGTGTGATGAGCTGCACAAGGATTGCGTAGCATAAAAATGAATACCTGTAGGAGAGCTGACTGAGTTACCTGGTGAACAAAAGGAGGTGTTTGCCAGTACTGTAGAAAGCCATGGGATGATATTTTTCAGGTGTGTAACATCCTTGTTCAGATTTCCAACTATGCTCCCATCTTGGAAGCAGTCTTGTGCAAAAAGCAGTTTTGCTACAAACTTATCAACTCCCGTCATTATTAACACAAGCGTGTACCTTGACAATTATTTTCAGTACTCCCAATAAGCGTGACTGTACAAAACCACGATCAAATGTTTGAGTGTAACAGGTACTGGGTGGGTGCAAGCCAAATACAACCCTCAGGCAGAATGTGGTCTTTGTTTTGCAGGTAAGAACAAAGGTGCCAGGAATAAGCAGCTGAGGCAGCAGTAGTACTCAGTATCTGTAATTCAGGGGGTTTGAAGTTTATTTAGAACACATCATTAAAAGTCTCTAATCAGTGCGCAAAAGTGCAAGCATATTTTTCATATTTATAAAAATCTCACTGGGGCTTATTAACCTTTGGAAAAAAACCCACAACATGTATTGTTTGTTAAAATGTTGTGACAAAGAGAGAACATGGTGTTGCATATTTTTACAGTACTGTTGTGTAACTGGTAAAAGTGAATCCATGTACCATCCTGTTCTGCAACTGGGGGAGACACTAGGAGTCCCTCTGAAAGTAGAGGTCGCTGACTTTGGTAAAACAAAGTTTTGTTCCTTTGCGCTAAACCCACTGCATTAAAAACTTGCCTTGAATAAGAAAAGGTGGTCCTTATTTGTACAGTTACTTTTTTTGGCTGCTTGCTTCTTTTTTGTTGTTTTTAAATATTACTGCCTTGTGGGTGGTGACAGATGGTAAAGCCAATGTTACAGAGCAAGCATGTTGTGGCAGCAGCCTCTACCTTCCAACCCCTGTTTTTTCATGGGAAAAACACAGTAGATGGGTAGGGAGAGCTAAAACTGTTCATCACCAAGAGCTAGTGTCCTATATAATAACACAAACAAGAGTTACTAAATTAATGGGAATTTCTTTTAAATAGGAAACTGTATTAAAGAGGAAGTCAGCTGGGAGTTACTAGGTTAACACACACTGCCCAGGTAAAAGTGATGCCCAAGAAGTCAGCTGTTCTCAGTCTTCCCTTTCAGTGAATCTCTTGGCACCCTTGCTGTGCATAACAAAGAACGACCAGTTTAACATCTCTTCACGCTATTTAGTAGTCAACTTAGCAGACAATCAGAGGAAAGAAAATGGGTAATGATCCAGCAGTCCTAAATACAAATTTCCTGCAGTTAGAAAGAGCCTTAATAGGCCCCAAAACAGCCAAGAACAGGGAAGGTTTAAAGCAGTCATTTAGAGCTCCTTCCCTGACCCCTCGTAGTTTTTCACCACACTAGCCAGGCTGTTAGGAGCCACCACGACTTGAAATGAAATGTCTTCCAAGTTGTCTGTGGCTGAACTATTCCTTTTAAGAGCTGGAGACAGTAAGAAGGCTTGCCCCCCTCCCTGCACGGCAGGCTGCATCCCTAATACCGTGTCTGACGCCCTTGACCTCCTCGGGAGGCAGAGCCCCCCTTGCCTGGAGCCACCAGGATGGCACCAGGCGTACAGGACCCGGATGAGGGCAGGCCTGTTCCAAAGGTACGGGCACTGCAGAACTACCTCGGAGAAGCATTGATTGACAAGAATTATCTAAGTATACCTCAATAGGTTTAAATGGTCTCCCATCCAACTGACGTGGCTTTGGCCTTACTGCAGAAGGGCTTAATTTCTGTAAGGCTGGTCCTTTTCTTGAAAAGAAGCTTTTATGTCTCCAAAAATGTAAACAACAGCCATAGAACAATTACATGATGCAGCCACTGTCAAACCAGGTGGAGCTTTTAGGACTCTAGGATGCAAATACCTGCTCACAGGAACCGAGAGAAACATACGGCTTGAAGGTGGGTGAAATTTGAAGAAGGACACTTAAATATCTTCAAAAAGAAGCCTGCAAAAACAAGATTGTTGCAGTCTTACGTTCTGAGAATGCAGCGATGCTTTTAACTAAGCCAAGAAGTGAATAATCCAGGGTAGTAACCACCGCATGCAGTACTGGCTTGTAGATCAAACAGTAGTGATTGTACTCTGCATTTTAAAATCTGTGGTGCTTCAGAAAGGCGGCATGATATTGCGATTTTTAGATGGGGAGGGGGAAGGCATTGAGGTACAGGAGTTTATGACTGACAAAATAATTGACACAATCAGAAATTGAAGTTAAGCAGTGCAGGAACCAGGAGCGTCTACAAAGGCAGGTTGTAGCTGATGGAGGCTGGTCTGTTTGCTACCATTCCATTCAGGAAAGGAAGTCAAGTTCCTTTAGAAAGCCATGGCAGAGTACGACTGATGGGGAGGATGACCCTCTGTCCTTGAATTAAAATGAGTCTCACAATCTTTAAAAATCAAGACAGCCTGTAAAATCGCATCTGTGTCCTCTCCCTAACATATCCAAAAAGTGATGAATTGCATCCCTACCTCACTGCTCTTGAGGGGCGAGGAGTTGGTAACATGGTAGTGTTGGCCTCTGCGTGGAAGAGAGTAGTTTCCAGCAAAGGATGTAATGCATAAAGGTGCAAGGGTGTCCTTGCAGTAGGCTGGCATGCCAGCAAGCAGTGTACCTCAACTGAACGTCTGAGGACCTCCATCATTTTCTGTAATAACTTGCGACAGTTCGGTGAGAACTGGGGGTGGGGGAGAAATCAGCTCATATTTTTCATTTTAGTACACCCAGCACACACATCAGCTTTGCAGAGCAGTACATTTGTGTGAGCAAGCTTGCTGTTGGAGACTGGGAAGGGTCACTTTTGAGTCACATCAAAATATTAATTGCATTTTACTACACTATAATTTGTAGGAAATGATTGGACAAGTCTTCATTTAGAGAGCATGGCTCAAATCCTGTTTCTTCTCTCACAAGTTATATCAAAGAAAATTTGTTCGAGATGGCCAGAAAAGAAAAAAAAAAAACCAAACTGGGAAGCATTTAATGTTTTAAACACAGAACAACAACAAAGCCACAAGCTAGAATTAAACAAGTTCAAACTGCTTTTCTTTGGTCCTTTTTACATCTCCTGAAATCATGCCTAGCCAGCATCCCAGCATGACCTGGGAGACGCTAACAAAAGACTCAATCTAACATATATAATTAGGTCTCTTATTAGACACATAGTTAAGTACTGTATAGATCAGACCAGGAACCCTCTTAAGATGCTCACGGAGGAAGCGACGCACCCAGCTCCATTCCCTCCATGAGCTAAGTCACCTTCCTCTTAGAAGACGATCACTGCTGCTCCAGTTACTACGACAAGGGCTTGTCCCAGAGCTATGCTCTTCTGAGTTACAACTTTCTCACATTTTACAACCAATGTTACTCCTGTTCTTTTCCTGACACCTCTCTCCAAGTTACACAGCTGTTTATTCACTGAAGTTCACAGGCAGTGATCTTGCCCCCCTGACTTTACCAAAAGAAAGAACTAACCTTTGTATTTTCTAATACATTCATCACTGATTCAAACCCCAACACCACCAGCTTTGATCAATTTGTTGAAACTTTTTGTCGTGGGGTTTACTTTGAGTTCTGGCTGCTGGAGCTAAAAAAAGAAAAAAAAGTCTAACCAATTAAGTGATGTTTTCCTGCTGCTGCCAGTTAGAAAGAAAAAATTGTAAGTACAGCTCAGGGGAACTCTGGCATCTCAAAAAGTCAGAAGACAAATAATACATTTCTAACAAGACTTACAAAGCATGCTGTATATTGTTTTAGTGGTATTTGAGGGGTCTGTCTCAGGAGTTTTGTAATATTGCAGTAAGCGCATGATTTTGACGGTTATTGCAAGTTTCAATGACTTCTTTCAAGTTGTTGTTAAAAGTTAAAAATTGTACAGTTTGATGAATACAGGACTCACTGGGTGTCTTTCATCCATTCAGTTTTCCTCCCACCTTCCCAAGACCATCTCTATTTGTCTTTACGAGTTGTCTGAGCAGAGCCATCTGTCAAACGTAGCAGCAGAGACACACAAACACAGACAAGATCCCTGTCCCATCTCGCTCGACAAGGGCACTGCTTCAGGCTTACCAAGCCTATGACTACCTCCAGTTTGCTCCCAAGAAAGAGTGGTCAGCCACCACCAGAATTTCTCATGCAATGCCGTCCATCTCATCTCAGGCAATGGCTCCCACTTTCTTAGGGACAACTCGAGAGCAGACTGGGCATAACGATATATCGGGTGATCTGTTCTTCAGTGCAAACAGCTTCCAGCCATCCTCTTCCTCCATGGCTTCCTCAAACTTCCCCACTCTACGACTGGACGTGCCCTCATCTTTGTAGAGTCAGAAGCCCCCAGGGTCTGGGGCATACTGCTGCTACCAAGGGAGTCACACCCGGCTCACAGCCGGCTCCCGGTGGGCCCCAAGAAAGCTGGCCAGCTGTCATGGATAACTGCTGAGGCACCTTTGTTCCAGGAAACCTGCTATCAATCTCATTTGTTGGCATAGCGCTGCACTGTAGGACTGTAAAAAGCAATAAAAAGAAAACTGCTTGGATGGAGCTACCCGAAAGATGCTGTTCAGCTTGTTTCTGTACTCCTGTTGAGCACATGAATGTATCGCAGAGGCAGCAGTAGCGATTTTATGCCATCACCAGGTGCCCCGAATATATTGTCCCCTTCCTCTATTTCCCTCTCCCCCATCCATTTCAAGACTCTCTTACCTCACAGTGGCATTATTAGTAATGATTTGCAAAACCCTGACTGTGCCAAATGCAAAAGCAGAGTTCTTACCAATTTCACCAACATTATATATTATCAAATGGTGGGGGGCGTCCACCTCAAGTGGTCAAATTTCAGCTGTCGTTACAATGCATGTCTCAATACTGGTGTTAAAATCCCACATTCTTCTCTCGTGCACGCGAGCGTTCCCTCCTCCCCACCCATGACCACCGGCATAAACCACAGCAAGACACAAACACCTGCAATTTTTATCTTACTTCATGTAATGTAATGCCTCCTGAGCCACACAATTACTTGCAGGCATGTAAGGCCCAGTGGAATACACAACTTCGAAATTTAAGGACAGGCATGCCTCTGCAGGGTTGATGTCCCGTGAAATCTGCTGCAGCCACACCATCCTTTTCAAGCACAGACGTCTAAAGAACCACAGTATACCGGTAGCCAGCTTGGAAGAGACCCTGGCTGCAGGTAACTGAGGCCAGCACGAGAGAGGACAGACCAGCTCTGGCTAAAGCAGGCTGCTGGGAAAGCAGGAGTGACGCTGGAGCAGGATGCCGATGGCGGTCCACGTGGGCCCAGATACGCGGCATCTCACGGGATCAGGCCCACGGCAAGCGTGACATAATTAGAATGAGTATTTATAGTTTATTAGCAAAACAGATCAAATGGAATGAGGATTAGAAGATCCCGTCTAATCCTCTTAGACAAGACATAAAACTTGTATATGATTTATAACGTTCAGAATTAAAGACATTAATCATTTCTGATTAAGTTTTATTACTGCACTAAAAATGAACTTAGTTGTGATGAATTTTTTTGGTAGTAAAAAGATATAAAAATGCAAATCCAGAGGGATTCTTCATCTGCTTAGTATTAATGTCCATCTATGAAATGAAGTAAGTTAAAATTGAGTTAAGGGTCACTCTTTTAGGAAAAAGAATTCCCATTTTGGGAAGATGTGTCTATTTTTCAGTAGCACACAAACTGTTACAACTCTCCTGGCTAGTACAGCTGTAATTTCAGATGAAAGAACTGTAATTTCAACAGAGATCTCCAAAGAAAGAAAGGCTGCACATGAAAACTACTACACTAAAGATCTTAACATTAAAAATGTATATTTATTGAAGTTTGTTAAATTCGGTTAAACTGATCATAATATCTCTGGCACTAAGACCAAGCTTAGGTGGCAAGGTTAACATTAGCTCCCATTTTTACACTGGCCAGCAGCTGCTGTAGAACAGAGATGTATTTTCCAGCTGGAGTCCAACCTGCAGCTCTAACCTCTGTTTGGGGTTTGTGTGTTCCCACACATTGCTCAGCAGCAGCGGGGCTGAGGCGAGACCAGGGAGAGAGACAAAATACTGCAGCTCGCTCATCCGCAGTTTGCCTCCTCACATTATCAGACATACCAGTAAGTGGTTTTAATTTTCAAGTTTGTCTTTGAGAAAACCAAATCAACACCATCCCTTGGTGCCCGATTGGTCGTTTAGGGTTTTTTTGTGTTTACCGAGCAACAAGTTACAAATTAAGCTTAGCTAATTTTAGCAGAGGTGAGTCGTACACATCCCCACAAAGCAGCCAAATTCAACATTTGACTGTGTCCTCTGCTTCTCATGGGCTCTGGGAGGAAAGTGATTGTGATCCACATGGCCAGAAAAAAAAAATGTTTTGTGGCTGAGCCGAGGACCCCGCATTTGCCCCTTTCCTGTGCCTATTCCATGCCATCAGTTTGAACAGCCACATAAACACACACATTCACACAAGCTCTTTTATTGAGGAGCAGAAAAGTCTTACATGAAATGCTAAACACGCAGGTTTGAGGGAAGGGGGGTGATGTTGTTGAAAACTTCCACTGTCAGACTAGTTTTGTGCCATAGCCCTTGGAGGTTTTAGGTATCAAAAGTTTCATACAAGTCCTGAATACAAAGCATCCACCATCTCCCCTTGGATAAGAGCTTCATTAAACTGTCCAAAACCACTGACTTTCTTCCTTGCTTGGGAGGAAACTTCACACTACGCCAACTAATTAACTTCCCATTTTGGAAGACTTGTACTTAGTTATAGCCAGATAAATTTCCCTTATAACTGAAGGAAATGCCCAGACAGTGTCACCTTTAATCATGAAAACTGGCTTTCTTCATTAACTGCTGCATGGCAGACATTTGCCTGCTATAAATGGGTCCCCTTGGGCCAAAACACAATTCCAAACATTACAAAGTTTAGCTACATTTTGATGGACCATTTCCAAATAAAGCAGAAGAGACACGTGAACATATCTTTCCATAAAGATTTCCCTCTCTTCAGCACTTCCCAGAAACTGTAATTCAAACGAGGACCAGCTCTAGCAGACCAGATTCAGGCAAAATACAATTTGCATTTAAATCAGTGAGAGCTACTAGCAACTAGCAGGCAGCATTAAACCATATGTACTTATTAGCATCCTAACAGAAACGTGATTTTAAAACAGATGGTAGAAGTTGAAAGAAAATCAAATCACAAAATAAAATCATTAACATAAATGCTTCCTCTTCTAATCAGCTACCACTGTGTTAGTATCAACTAGGGTGTTGGGGAATATCATTAATTTCCTCATCTCAGAATCTAAATATATGGATTGTTTCACTCCCTACTTCCCCCACCCCACTCTCTACACAGGTGCTTTATTTTTCCACAGTGTTTCCCCCAGTTAGACAAAAAATTAGAGTGGATCGTTTTGTTTTCTTCTCTCCTTCCCAGCAGCAGAGCTCTCTGCACCTACTGAAAGAAACCCTAGCCGTGGACAGACGGGGATATTCAGGGACCACATTTCAAATTTACTTCATATAGCTGCCTCCCACACCAGAGCACAACTTTTCAGGTGCAAGCATAACAGCTTGGGAAAACAGCTTAAAAAGTACAACCATGAGGGAAAAAAGTAAACTACCAGTACCTTGTGCTCAAACCACCTGGCTACAAACAAGCTCCTTTTTTCTCCCCTTCCCCATCACCTTCATTGACAAGATTTCTGTAACCAGAATTTAACCACCAGTCTGACCATGTCATGAACCAGAACATCACTTAAAATGCTCTTCACTAGTAATGGTAGTGAGAACTGACTTGCTGATAAGCAATACAGATAGGAATTAGAGCACAGGTAAAATCCACCGTCATCACAAGAAGCAAGGATGCTTAAGGTACACTAGCATACTGCAAGGATTGTCAAAGTTAACTAAAAAAAAAGAAAAATCACATAAAAATGGCATTTCCTTACTTGACAGAGCTTTCAACAGCACACGTGCATCACATATCCCCCAAGTGCAATATGAAAATATGCTTCTGTACCTTCTTTTCCTTGAGGAACAAAGAAGCTCAGTGCAGGGTCCGGGTCCGGGTCCGGGTCCTGGTCCTCTCCCCTTGCTCAGCTGAAAGCTGTTGGACCTGGCCCCTGCCCAGGTCCTGATCGGCCCCAGGTGACAGCAATGGGAAATTTGTCCTGTAGGATGCTCAGGGAGGTAAAACTGCTTTAGTACCGAGGACTGGCGTGGTGCTCTTTTTCTCTCAGAAAAGGAGCACGTGCTTGAGCTCACCACGAAGTTCTGAGGAGGACTCTGCAAGAGGGCTGCTGGGCTAGAGATGCAGGAGGATGAGGTGGGTAATTGTCGTTTTAAGCACGTTCAGCCTAAGCCAAAAAGTTGTGAAACCATTACAGGTATTACTTTAAACTTCTGGAGAAAGCAGTAGCTGGTTTTTCTCATTTCCAGTGTAATTCAGAGTGGTTACATGGGATTTTTGATCTGCAGTAACTTAAAAAGACTGAAACAGGCCATGGAATTTAACCTCGGGCCTTTGTTTTTCTTTCTAATGTTACGGTGCTGCAAATATTGCAGTGACCTAGAAATGAGATTTTAAATGAAAATGCTCACTGTAGTCACTTCTCTATTCTTCTAGTCTGTGTCCTCAGCAAACAGAAGGGGTTCAAGGTCAAAGGAGTACAACTAAATACATAAACAGGGCCAAAAGACTAGGTGTACAGTGTTGTAGGTGCAGGGCTGAGTTGCAAAATCATTAGCTCCTTCCCCTACATCAAGTCATCAGCAATTATTTATATACAGAAAAGAAATTGTCACCATTTTATATAGAAATACCCATGTATTTGTTCTCCCATATATAAAGGAACAAGACTTCCACCTATTATTATCCGATCTGGAAGCTAATCCATGCTAAATTTTGCTGCAGCACTGAAGATTTCTGACAAGCCTCACCGATAATTGAGTCGCAGCCTCACTACGCAGGATCCCTCAGTAGGCAAAAGAGTATCACCCTCTCTTTGCCGTAAACCTTTTAAAACGGGAAGAAGAAGGGTGAGAAAAGAAGACCAGATGAACCTGTGCAAATGTTCCGACAGCATCACCTCTCCCAGCAGTCTTGCTAACTACCGTACCATTTCGCACAGTTATTTCAAGGCCTTAAGAGCTAGGGAGCTGACTGACTTCGAGCCAGTGATGCCACGCTATAAATGCGAGTCAAAGCTGCGTGCTCCCGTTCTGCGTTAACGCTGCAAGCCTGTTTCTGTGGAGGGACAGCCTGTCCGCCTCTCCACGCAGCTGTTCCCCACGACGGCTGATTTTCAAGGTGGGCTAACAGGCCTTCACTGCTGCAGGACCTCTGAGGCAGCTGCCCGCCTGACGAGGCCCTGCACTAATTGCTCAGGCGAGCTCTCATCAGGCTCAGTGTGAGTATGAGCTGCGCCTGGAACAGATTTGGGTTTCTTCTGGGGCTTTTTAGCACGGTTTTGAGCCTTTTTGTCCTGCT
>NW_009603295.1:25860-38727 GCF_000690535.1 Cariama cristata
TGGTTCAACAGAACATAACGACACATTTGCAGCATAATTGTATGGTATGATCTGTTCTTCATTCATCTACTCTTTAAGTTCACCTGAACTTCTGAAATAGTATCTTTTTCCATTCCTTTTTTCCAGTTAGCTTAAGTAACTGTTTCATGGCACAGTGATTTGGAAAATGCTCATTTATAAAGGCTAACATTTCACTTGTCTTTCAGCTGCCAGCGACAATTATAGTGCTGACTGTTACGCAGCTAAGGCAGCTCACGCACAGATGGCAAAAGCAATTGGTGTAGCGGGAAGGGGATGGGAAGCGTTTAATCCTACCAGCTTCGCTGAATCCTCTGCATGTGCAGGGGCAAGAAAACACATTAAAACCTTCTCCTTGCCCAAGAACTAGCTGTGAGCTCCTGGTTGTAGAAAGTTCAGCAAATATCCTTCAAACTGCCTTGCTGCGAGATCTAAGGCCAAAACAATCCAGTAATTTCTGTAATATACTCTCTCCTGTAATATCTCTCAATGTCTTCTGACGAGGGATCCCTTTTTTTAGGGCTGCAATTTGAAGCTTTCTCTAAGACTGGAGATCTGGGGAAAACAAAGGTAGAGTGACCTGCTCCGTCAGGAGAGCAACCGACTCCCCAGGACAGATGTTGCAGTTCACTGCCTGGGAATTTCACTGTGCTCGCCTTGGTCAGCACACATGGACCTCTAAGGCAGCTGTCTTTGGAAGGCAATAGCTCTGGAAACCAACCATGCAACCAACAAAAGTCTCATTAAAAATCTGCGTCCTGCTTTTATAAAAGCAATACAAAGGATGGAACAGAATTAAACATTTGCTTACTGATCAAAACTAATTAGAGCCATGATTAATTGGTTTTAAAATCCCAAATGGCAGGTTCATTCCTGGCTAAACAGAGAAAGCAGAGTGGTTGGCTCTCTCCTCCCAAACGTTTATGATGGTAAGTTTGACAAGACACCCCATTTCTAAATATTTTGCTTCTCGGACATCCTGAGCTGACACAATAGGAATAACTCACATTGCACAGGAAGTAGTGCTGGACACAGAGCCTGAATCCTGCACAGCTCAAGTCAGAAATCTTCACCTTCCCCAAGCGCCTTGCTCCAGCTGGGATTACCTGAAGTACCACTGCAGTTCAGTCCTTGGGATAAGGCACTAAGGAGGAGTGAGGCATTTAAACATGGAGAACAGGTTTGTTGCATTGTGCATTTTCCTAGTGAATTGCTTTATATTGATATATTACTTACTACTTCCACTTTTCTGAGCCCATGAGGTGTGACTGCCATTTAGCAGCACCTTATTGTACAAAGACACACACTGACGTAGAGGCATCTGTTGCTGTACGACAGCGGTCTTTGTGAAAAGAGAGAGGGGTCCTTATGCATCTTCATAGGATGTTTCCAGATAAGGACCATTTGGGGCATTTTTTAATGTCACATGGGGATGCTTAGAGTGAAGGTTGGTCTGGAAAACTTTCTGCATTGTAAAATGTCACTGCATGCATCATTGTCATTATTATTATTACTACTGTTACTAGATTTATCCTTCCCATTAAATATACAGCTGTGAGCTATATGTGTGTTCACAGTACAGCCACGGCTACCGCAACTCTCCTTTCTGCTCCAAAGCAAGCTGTGTGTACTGAAGGCTGCTGCCTCCTTTGTGACGAAAATGTCATCAAGACAAAACGAAGAAATAGACCCCTTTCTTCTGGTAAGGCAGAGCCAACAAGGCTGCCAAGAGGATGGTGGAAAATTACAGTTAGTGGAGAACGAAGTCTATTGCTTCTATGTTTAACAGACCTGTGGAGAACAGGAACAGCTTTTCTGCAGAAAAATTTGACATCAGTGCCAAAAATTTGAATTGACACCTTAAAATAACCTGCCAAAGGAGGGGGGAAAAAAATGTTCCTTTTTCAAATACTGTACCAGAGTTAGCTCAAATTAGTACATTTTAGCACTGCTGCCGAGAGCTGTGCGTTGGGGAAATGGTGACTATTAACTGTGGGTTTTTGTCCAAGTTAATGGAAAAACTGGAGAGTTATTCAGCTGGGATAGCTGTTCTGGGTAATTTGTTTGGAAATTCTAATACGGACTCAAAAAAAAAAAACCCTAAGCTTCTGCTCACGTGGGGGGAATTTTACTTTCTTCAGGTAGATAAAGGAAATCTGATTATTCTATACAAGGGCTTTTCAAGAAATTCTGGTAGGACGCTCATTATTTTGCATTTATTAAGGCTGTTTTTTTAAGTTGTATTTCTGAAAAAAAAAGACAATGCATCGGTGTCTGAGTGCCTAAACTGGTCTTGCACGTTTTGATGTTTAGCCCTGCAATAGTTAGAAGACCATTAATATGTTTGCATGTGATTTCTTTCCAATAGAGGCAATCATATGTATGTTTTTAATATTGACAACACTGACAGTGTATATTTCTTCATAATACAACTAAAAATAGCGATTACGTCAGTTACACAGGTTGCCTTTGCATTCAGTACATTTATTTTAGTTTGAAGAAAAGTCTGTAAAAGAATCAGCTGCAAATATAGGAAGAAAAATGAAGCTGGTAAGATGTATCAACATCTATGTTTCCAAACAAATAAAAGTCTGTAAAGCAGTATCACCCAGGTCTAATGAAGACTCAGCAGGTAAGTGGACCTGCAGTCTTCATATAAGGAAAAAAATAACGGTCTTTTTCTGTTCAGGGCATGCCTACCAGTGCTCACACGCTGAGTTTGTCTTACCGGCGTCTCTTCCAGAAGAGAACATTTGCTGAAGACTAGGTCTTAATCTACTAGGATAAATCAAAATTGAGGAATCTATCAGTGCAAAACTGGGAAAGAAGTTAATTCTGACAAACTTCTGTGAGCGTCAGCCGTTTGCCAGCTCTGTCGTGAACTCTCCCAGCGTTGCCCAGCCCTGCTCCGGGAAGCAGACTGAGAAACGTTTCCCGGAGGTGTCCAGGACCACCACACCTCCGCCGGCGGCCGCGGGGGTTTCGGTCGCTCCGTGCTGTCGGAAAGACCTTCCAGCACAAGGCAAAAGCATCCCCGCTGCCCTGTGCAGCTGGGCCGCGGAGGCGTGTTAGCCACTGCGGCCTGCCGAGGTGCTGGCGGGGAAGCTTCCCTTCGGGAGAACGGGTCTGGGGAAGAGCCAAGGCCGCGCTTTGGCACAGTCGCTAGCCGGCAATATCTGAAAACTGCGAATGACCTGCCAGGTTTACTTCTCCGGTAGTTCGTTACACTCAGTGGGAATGAAGGTCTTGGAGAAGCAGTGAAAGCGGAGTATAAACAGAGGCGGTTGTAGAGTGCTCTGCATCTTCACTGAAAGCCAGTTTTGAACGTTACTTTTTTGTTGTTTTTTAGGACAGGGTTCCCATTTTCTTGCCGTGGGTTAATCACACACGCACTTCAGATATCACAAATCAGCCAGACTATTGCTGGAGAACAGAGTGGCTCGTGAATGGATCCTGGATTTTCAAAAGTTGCTTCATCTCCTGAGACCTGACCTGAGACCCGTCACAAAGTCTCCTCAGAAAATGCAGTGCCCGGTATAAAACATTGTGCAACAGCCAAATGTCTTTATTGCTGTCTTTTGGATACAAATAGAAGGTCTTTGCCAGTTGCAGTCACTTAGTAAAACTTTAATAAGTGTATAGATATAAAATCTAATCTTTTGGCCAGAAAATAATATGACTAATTACATTCTGCTATTTGCATTTCCCCTGAGGTTTCAGTATTTCCTGCTTTCTTCCCAAACTGTAACACAGTATGATTTCTGCTAGTTATGTAATTTGTTATTCATTTAAATAATACACAAACTACATTTTGGGTTCTCTGGGGGAGAAAGCATCACCATCTTCTTTGACATAGTGGGAAAAAAAATCTAAATTTAAAAAATTTAATTTATGTGTTTATAGAAAATCGGCATCAGTGCACAAGTTAGACTAGTTTTCACAAGCTTGGTGAAAATGTTTTAGATGTAAAGTTTATTTATCTGTATTGGGTTTGCGTGGCAAGGTTTTGGTAGCGGGGGGGCTACAGGGGTGGATTCTGTGAGAAGGTATGTTGTTCGGGGAGACCTAAGGAGCCTCTAGTGTTGAGTCACCCACTGTAATGAAAGGTTTGATTTCTACCAAAGTCCTACGCTCTTGGAATGCGCTACTGATAAATGTGGGAGATCACTAAGCCTTATAACACCACTAATATTTATATTCAAATACCTGAATGTGACTTATTTGGAGTACATATTAATAAATTAACAATCCATTTTCAAAGATTTGCTGCTTTGGCCATGTGTATAGCTGTTTCTGTGATCACACAGTGTTTGTAGCCATGATCTCATGTTATGCGTTCATTGCTGTACTGTACCATGCAATTACCATATCATTACCATGGGAAGTGCGGTGAACTTTGGTGTTTGTAGCATTTGGAAGATTATTTACAATTTATTCATTCAAGAATTGGGAGAAGGAAATACAGAGGAAACATACGTTTGTTCCCTGCAGCCTCCCAGAATTTCTTGGAATTAAAAAGCGAACAGTATCTCACAGCCTGGGGAAGGCTGGCTCCTCTCAGGTGTAAGTCCCTGTTGAACAGTTTGGTACAGCAGTGGACTGTGTTTCCACCAGTACTGTAAGTTCTTAGGATTCAGTTGCGGAAAATCTTAAAGTGCTATTATTTTTAAAAGGTACTATATAAATATGAAAATAAATGTAGTGTTGTTATTCATTACTCTGCAACCATTTAGTTCATGCTGCCAAGTCAAATGACTTTTGTGTGTATTACCTTCCTGCTAGGCTCCACCAGAGGTCCTATGAAAATGCATTTCATTCTGCAAAACAAATAATCCGTTGCCAAGAAACACACAGAGCTTTTTTAATAATTCTTTTTCTATCTTTATGCAGTTTAGACAAGAATGGCTTAAATATTTGTTTGAAACAGGTCATTAATCGACACTTCTGTTGACAAGTGGTCTCCATCTTTGGTCAGGATTTTATTTCAAGCATTTTTTGGGTCCACAGGAGTTAACTCTTACAAATTTCTTGTCTTACAGGAAGCCTTTTGATACTATGTTCTGTGAGAAAGCAAAGGGCTTTAGAGTCGTAGTTCAAGGTATAGGCAAAGCTCAGGTCCCTTTGTTTGCCTCCCACTAGTTGCAAATAATTTTCATTGATTTCATGCCAGGTCTATTTATCTTATGGCTTGTGTATGTGAGCAGTCACCATAAACCAAGCAAAAATGTGTATCTACAGTACTCTAACAGTTCCCTGGTAACTGCTCGAGTATGCTCCCGTACACAGCAGCGCACGCAAGGCGTGCAGCCTGTTCCTTACTCTCTTTTTTTTTTTTTCCTCTCCTCCTTCCTCTTCTGAATCTCAAATTTACCGTAGGGTAAGAATGGGTGAATTCATAGCCACTGTTGCCAGTCTTTACTTAAACAGTTTTGTGGGGAGTTTATGTTCTTTGACCTTGAGGTTTTATCGCTACCTGTCACTTAGTGTATCTGAGCCCTTCCAGGTAATAGATTCATAACACAAAACCAGTGAGAGAGTTAACTTGCTCTTGCAGGGACCTATGGGTAGATGAATGATTAGATCCTTTGATGTTAGGTTGCAGGAAGGGACTGCATGGTCACTCACATGTTTTACTTTAGTTGTGATGGAAAATAGGTAACAAAGTGGAATAGCTTTCATTGCAGCTCAGAAATACTAAGGTTTTGTGCCTTATACTCAATAAATTTGCTAAATAATAAGGATTAAATAAATATGCAGTTTTAAAATACTAAGGTTTAAATAAATGTAAAATTTAAGTAAACATAAAACTTTACTGAATATACTAAATACTAAGGTTCTGTGCTAATCACAGTTGGACTCCTGCGTCTAAGGACAGCTTGTCTCCTGCTTCCACATTCTCTCTGCTAGAATTTGTAATCATCTGTTGTTCTCCTCTAAAGCGCATCTATTTCAGTGTTTCAGCAGAGGAAGAGGTGGTAGGTAGCTATGACAAATCAATTATCACATAGCTGATTTATAGATCTTACTTTGAAAGTTCTTATAAGCTAAACTAATCATTCAAAAAGAGACATAGAAAACTTGCAGTGCTGCTGGAGAAAACTCATATTCAGACACCAGTCACAGGAAAAGTTAGTATGCAGCATCCTATAAGGGTCAACTGAACCGGTATTTATAATGAGAGTATCTGCAAATGAACTTCTTCAGACAATTTCTTCCATGATTCTTCCAATGTTTCTGTGAAAAAGGATTATCAACACAAAAATAATCATGTCTTTGGTACCTGTAGTGTGAAGAAAGCCATTATCATCAACCTCTTTGCAAGAACGTAGTTGCTTCTTGAAACGTTCCCTTAAAACGTTTTGAATTCCCATATAAAGTTTGAAACTTTCTTTGCACTAGACATGGCATTCCATTATTTTATTTCTCCAAAATCAATACTGCCTCTGGAACAAGTATTCCAACAAAGCTAGTGGAGTAACTGTGGAGTTATGCCCATGAACTCAAGAACCAGCTTATCTTAAAACAACACAGATTTGATGTGCAAGACAACACGGATTTGATGTAATATTCTCTTTGATAAATGTCACACCCTCTAGGGTCTCCCTAGGCTGCTGTTGCTGTTTGCGAGTGTGGTGGAGTCGAGCACTAGATGGCGAAGTTAGGTAAACTGTGATCATACCACCCACTCAAAATGAAGGAGTTAAAAATAATCCGCAATTTAGTTTGGGGGAAAAAACAAATAAAACAACAACAGAAAATGTCCTCAGTATCCCTGGGATGCAGAAGAGTGCTCGGATGTCCTCCTGGCGGCTGTTTCTTCTCCACAGCCTCTCTGAAAGTTTAAAAGGGTGGTAGCTGTGCACCCCTTTACTCCAAAGGCACGGTACTCCAACAGAGCTTCTGTGCAGAAAACCAGCCGCCAAGTAACTCTCAGTGGTGGTTTTCAGCCTGTCTCCTCTGGGGCTTACAGTCCTTCTTAGCAGAGGTCAGGGAAGGCACTATTGTGATGGAGCAAATGGGGTTATTTAGTGAAATAACCTTAATGCAGTAATTGTATTTCCCTTGCAAATTACTGCTGGACTTCATTTTTCCTGCTGCCTCGGAGGTTTTGAGCCTGTGTCTGGGGCCAGAAAGGGAAGGTGGGAGCTAGGACTCTTCATCGCATCAGTCCTAGTTGCACCATTGCCCTCTCCTCTTGCCGATGTCCTGCTGCCTCTAGTGCCGTTACTAAAGAACAGAACGTGTAATCTCAGCGTGGACTTATGGGGCATGGAAAACTTGGAGAAAAATTACACAGTGGTCAGTAACGCTTCCTCGTCCTGCTGCTTCTGGACTGAACCCAGCCTTCGTGCCAGGAAGTTTTGAGGAAAAGCAAGTCTGTGGGTATATGTGAATTGCACAGTTAGAGAGGAAGGAGAAAACACGATTCTGCCAAACTGGGTTTTTGGAAAGGATAGGAGCTGCCAGAGTTTGCTGAGTGGTTTGAACTTCTTAGTGGTGTCCCTGGCAGATGGGTTAGGGACCTGAGTGCAGGTCTGTACTGAGTACAGACTTGAAGTACAAGTCTGTACTTCAGCTGAGTGCAGGTGAAGAATTAAGTGACAAATTACATCTATCTATCTAATATTATCACAAGGCTTTGCAATCTATACCAACGCTACAAGCACCAGAAATTTGGATGCTATATCTGTATTTGTGAATATATCTATATATGCATGAAAAAAACTCACAGTATCTGTAATCATTATAGAGAGCAGTGCCGAGATATTTGACCGTGGCTTTGGGCAAAACCCACTGAAAACCTCCTAATCAAGAGTTGTCATGGTCCCATGGTAAGAAGCCCTCAGAAAAATACATCAACTGTTGCTGTGAGCACTGCTCTTTGGCCAGGAAATAGGCAGAAAATCAATATCAAGCACAAGGCTGGAACATCCCAGAAACCATGTTGTAAATCACACAATCCTGGTATTCTAGCAGTTGCACTTCTATTTCATCTGGATGGAGAGAGCTGCTGTCAGAAGCCTAACGCATCTTGAGTATTTAATGGATTTCTTGGAATCATCTTTAGGACTTTTTTCACCGTTTTAGCACCATGCTTTTTTTTTCCTCTTATATTTGGACCTCCTTGAGATAGGTATGGCCAGGCCTGGTATCATGTTTCTACTGGAGATGTGGGGACAGGTGAGATTCCTGAGGGTCAGCTATTCAATAGCACGTGAATGTCACAGAAGTTGCCATGACCTTCTAGCGGTCACATCTGGAGTTCAGTGCTGTCATGCCTTTCACGAAGGGTCAATCATCTGCCTTGGCAGTGCTGTGAGCAGAGAGCAACTCTCTAGCAGAATACTCTAGAGGCATTTTCTTCCTCAAAATTTCTCCTGTGAGACTTTCCACAGCTGGAAAGTCTTCTCTGCTGCATGGCAGTAATTGCTGTGCTTACAGAGCAAAGTAGAGTAGGGAAAAAAGCAGGAAAAAATTCTTGCTCCTTTTCCCACGCTGACCATAAAATGTACTGCCTGGCCTTGAACCAAGGCCCAGGAAATAACGCATTACCAGGTAACACGTTCAGCTAGGGAAAGTGCTTTGACATTTAGAGGGGTGTTTTAAAATCATCTCATACACAATTCTGTTGGGGAGCAGCAAGAGCCAGGCTGCTCCTCAGGGCAGGGCGAGCCGGGAGGTGAGGGCAGCCACATGGCAAGGCAGGCAGGGCCAGGCAGTCCTGCAACGGCAGGCACCAGAGGCAGCCAAAGGCCCTGACAAATCCTTTCAAAACTCCCGTACTAGATTTTTAAGCATCCAGATAGATCTCCAGGCTATGTATTGAGTCCTTTGGACCACAGGTATGTTGAAATGTTACATTCTTAGGAAAAAAAAAAAAGGTTTATGACATGAATCAGCTACTTCTGAGTCAGTATTTCAAATGGTTTCATGAAGAGCAGTCTCTTGGTTAAAAAATAAGAATTTTAAGTGTGTTCCCTAGGCAATCTTTCCACTTTGCTTATAAATGACTTATCCATGGCTTGTGTTTTGACCACAGATTTTTTTCCTATAATAGTACAAAGGAAAGAGATACGCAGAAAACAGATATTTACTTTTGAACAGAGAATGAAGAACAACAAGAAAGCATGGAACTTAAAAGAGATAGTAGTATTATATAGTAAAAAATTAATATGTAAAACTCATTGGTAAGGGAATGAAAATATCCCAGTGACACAAAATAAGGAAGTTTCCCAATCTACATACACTGTTTTCTAAGGCATTGTAAATTCTTTTTTTAAAGTAAGAAAATTGATACACCCAAAGGCATAACAAAAACTTTGGCCCCTCATTTTACTTCTCATTGTTTTCAGCAGTTGGAGGTCTAGATGTGCAGATTGATACAAAACTTTGTTAGTAACAGCTTTACCACCTTTTTTTTTTTTTTTTTTAATGGATGTGTCATTTGCTCCTCCGTGTTGTGTTTTCTCTTGTTTCTTCCTTGAAAATCATACACGCATGTTCTAGATATTATTAGCAATACTATGTCAGCTAAGTAGGTTTATACAGAAGTCATTTCACTGCCAATCATACACGCATGTTCCAGATATTATTAGCAATACTATGTCAGCTGAGTAGGTTTATACAGAAGTCATTTCACTGCCCTTGCTGCACTCCTCACCCATGTTGGACCAAGAAGCCAGGTTCTGAGCCTGTAAAGAGAAATCAGAGTATTTTACTGTATTGGTAGCTAAGATGGTTTCACTGGCATTTTTTTCCTTCTGTGAACTGTGTGCCCTCTATCCTTTGTGCTTCCTGGGGTCTGAGTAGATGTGAAGAAAGTGCACAGCCCCTGGGTGAATGCTTATGTTCTCTAGTAGTACCGATGAGGGAAGCAATGAACTATGTCCACCAGCTTCCCTAGAGCTAACAATACAGTGAAAAAAAATTAGCAAAAGTGGTTCCTTTGTGAACCCTCAGAATAAAGATGGCCTTCACATTTTTGAGACTTTTATTGGGCAATCTTTTTTTTTTTTAACATATTTACTGGTTGCAAGAACCAATCTGAAGTTGATTTTTGGTTGGCTGAAAAGAAATGGGAATATTTGACGGTAAGTAAAAAGAGGTTTGAAGTAGCAGATAAGGGGATAATGAACTGATCCAGGGAGGCATTGCTTCTGTTGAGCCAAATGTTATCATCTTTATAACAGCACCATTCAGCCCTGAACTTTCTTAGAATTAGTTGCTCTTTCTCTGGTAAAACTGGGCTTACTGACATTTTTCATTTTTTCACTTTAAATGGGTTCTGTGATAGTAAGAGTGGTGGTTTTCATGCTACGCTGAGCATACACTGCTTTGCCTAGTGAGGATTTGACCTTAAATTATTTCGCACTTGGTGCAGTTGGAGAAGCAGGAGGGGGAAATGTCAGGAGTTTTACTTCTGTAGCTGTGACTCTGAATTTTACATTTCTCTTTTTGCGAGTTATATCTTCAGATGCTAAGTATTATGATTCCCTGTGTCAGGCTGGGTTTGCTGCTTCATGGCTGTAAGACTGATAGGGGAATTTTACCATATGATTCATTAACAGAAATGTTTTAAAATTGAGATTTGTAGGAAATCTGTTGGGACCAAAGAGGAAAATCTGTGCACACACAGAAACAACATAATCTTAAACAGTATTGGCCTCATGGCCTTTACAGAATTTGTCAATCTGGGTACTTGTCAAAAATGGGAAATAGATGTAATTTGGATTAGCTATTTTCACAGTTTATATTGCGTGTATGTTTGCATGGTACTTGCCAATAGACCTAACTGTTTATCTCTGACAGTTTTGAAGAATCCCTAAAAGACACTCTGAATAGCAAATAAAAACTATTTGTTAGATAAGGTCGGTGGTATTTAGTGGTTAGTGGTATTTATTATTTGGTTTTAACCTTTCTTGTGCTAGATATGAAAATATGTGCTATGTTTTTTTAAAAAAAAACCCTGCCAATACTGCTATTTGCATTGGTAAATTCTTTTGCATTACATTTCTTCTTCTGTCACAGAGGATGCCTTTTTATGCTGCTACAACTTATTCTCATTTAGAAGTACGGTATTTTGAAAAACTCATTTTAGAAGGTTAATGTGGAGGCCAGAACAACAGAGACAGATACTTTTTCCTCATATTTTACTAGACATGGAAATACTTTCAAGGACAGACCTTGTTCAGCTGCAAGAACTTTCATTCAAGAAATTGAAAATGGGCTCCCTGTCCCAAGCCATCTGCCACTATTTATTTTCCCACCATCTTCACCTGCTACCCACCTTGGCATAGCTGCACCATGTACCTACACATCTTCTTACATGTTTTTTTACTTATGTGGGTGGGGTGAGGTGGTGGTGTTTGTGGTTTTTTGGGGGTTCCCCGCCACCCCTTAAATGCTGACTACATTCCAATTTGGTTGTTACAAAAATTTGGCTTAACATGATGCAGATTCAATGTCATGGGTAATGCAACAGCACACTGACAATGGGTATCTTCTGGAGACCACACTATGAAATAAGGTAGGCAACAAGGTCTCCACCAAGGGAGAAACTTCTGGGAGTCCCTGCAGCAGCTTCCCGAGGGATATTGGATATGAGATGTAGCTTCAGAGGGAAACATGCAAACCCTTGAAAGGGGAAAGGTCCTCTGGGTAGGTGCAATGCACTGCATGCTGCTACCCCACTCTACGCTGCCCTAACAAGGAAAGACAGCAGAATCTCAACTAGTGTGATCAAGAGTCTGTGGCTGTGGAAGATGTTTATCACTGAAAGGATTACTAATCGTGCATTGAGTATGAAGAGAACAAAAATAACACAGAGGATTGTGATGTTTTGATGTAGATTTTAACTATTCTTAAATAGAAAATGCTACATAACAAGAAATGTTTACATTATTTAGAAAAACAATTCTTTGGTAATTGAAATGACAACAGTGACTCACCTCACAGCAAAACTAATTTAATCTGTGAAGCCTCACAGAGACCAACAAACAAAAGATGCAATCAAGAAACACATCCACTGTAAGCTGAAGCCTAAGTATGGGGGAGAAAAAAGTGTTATTTCTGATGACATCGGAAATGTATTACCTATTAACAATCCACAAACTCTTTCAAGTGAAAGGTCAGGTTTTTCAGTCACATGCAAGAATAAATCACCCACCTAGCACACATTTTCTGAAATTAACTGCAAAGCTGTCAGCAGGCAAATTTGAATTACTTTGAATACTAAGACAGACTGGCACACTGCCTATCTGCTAAAATAACTACATAAACTGATACGGTCTTTTGCCTCCTGGAATCAGTATCAGCCTCAGGGCAAGACAGTTGCTCTTATGCAACTGGCCTTACCTGGTAACAGTGTTGGCAGACCAGAGGACAGGTAAGTAGACAGAAATCAGTTCACTGCATAAATGGATTTGCTGCTCAGCCTCCACTCTTTGGACCAAAGTCTGGAAGACATTAGTTAATGTTGTGATGAGTAAGAAGAAAACAGTCTGATTGATGCACTTTGCATAGTACGTTGGAAGATTGGAGCACAGTGCTGAAGAAAATTCACATACGTTGACAAAGTACATTGTGCCTGTTGGACTGATGTTTGGACAATTATTTGGAGTGTCAGAAAAACCACAGGCTTTTCAGGCAGTGCTTTCAGGGTTGATAGCCCTGATGTCTGTGGCTGCCGCTGGGGCAGAAGCGGCGTTGTTATGCAGAAAGGCCCACCGCTGCGCTCGTGCCCTGCGGGCGGCCTGCGGCTCCGCCTGGGGAGAGGCGTAAAAGCGTCGCACCTGCGGGAAAGCGCGGACGGGGCGCGTGACCCGGGCCTGGCCAATGCCGCGTTCCACC
>NW_009603296.1:0-29661 GCF_000690535.1 Cariama cristata
TGCATAGATCTGCAAATATTTACATATAATTTCATAATATAGTATAAATAGCAATATGGTACTTCTGGCTAAAGAAATTGAATTACTCCTTAAGAATGAGGTGCGTGTGTGTATATATATTTATATATGATTTTTTTTAAGCGGTATACTAGTTTAGATTCTGTCCCATATCGAGTAAGAAACAGAAACATTTTTTCAGTGAACTATTCTATAAACTAATTATATTATTCTAACTTATCAGAAGGTATGTTTGTTTTTTGTTTTTTTTTGTTTAAACTGGTATTTACCTTGAATTTTGGAAGAGGAGGACAAATGAGAGCTTATATTACAGGAGCCAATTCTGTCTCCAGAGAAACCAGTGGAGTTAGTGCATGAAAATAGCTTCCAGGCGAGAGGAAGCCTCAGCTGGGGGGGGTAGCGGGGGGACAAAGAGAGGCTTCTTCCTTCCTTCTCTCTTCTGCTTAACCTCACACTTGATATTTACTTTTAATTAAGAAAAACTTGCATTAAGGGTATTTACACATGAAAAGGCGTTGAAATGCCGTTTGTTTGTAGTCATAAGTAATTAGCCTGAATTCATGAAAAGCATCATCAAGTCAAACCAGAGAGCTGATAAGAATTGAATGCACTTAATATTTAGAATTGATCCTGTCGTGCTAAGCCTTCCTAAATATGCTACGCTGCCACTTTGTAAGCGCCTGGAGAGTCCTCCTGCTAATTTGTGATCGTCCTGCTAATTTGTGACCGCGTGAAAACCTTTCTGTATCCGTTGTGAGCTTGAGCAAGGTCCGTTTAAGCAAGCCAAACTATGAATGCAGATAGGAAAACTGTATTTAAAATAAATCCACCAGTCCCCGATGCACTTAAATCCCCACCTGGACCTTTGTTACTTTTTTTTTAATTTCCCCTCCTCTTTTTTTACTGGAGTGAAATTATCAGAGGAGGAAAATCTTCCTCCACGGCTGCCTTTAAAGTGAAGGGAGCCAGCTGGAGTGTTTGGGATCCTACAGCTGCAGTGGAACAAATGGAGCGTATGTCCCCCCGCAGATCTCTGTACAGATAGCCAGTATCCTTCCCCTCAGGACTGTTTTCATTATTAGAAAAAGTAGAATATGGAGACTTGGGGTATAGATGTTTACACACAGTCATATAGTTACAGAACATGAAACATTTTACATAGTTTGAGGTGAGCATCTTTTTAGACTTTTAAACATTAGGAGTGCAAGTTTAATGTAATCATTGCTTCTTTAACACTGAAAATATTATGGATTTATTTTTAAAAAACTTAAAAATACTGCACCACTCCATAAACAATGTTTCCATTAAGTAGCTTGGAAAAACTAGGCGTTATGTCAACATTTGTAAAAATTAGAATCTGATGTAGGTCCCCTTCAATTTTGAAATAGGTTACTTATCTGATTGAATTTTTGATGGCATGTAGGTACTATACTTCACATTCTTTATACGGCAGCTGCTGACACTTGCACTGTCCGTAGCCATTAATGATGATGAAGGGTCCTTCGTGGGTGGGTTCGTATTCATTATAGGGTCCTTGGTCTGACATATTTGCCATATGCAGCCGCGTTTGGGATCGGAGCTGCCTGTGGTTTTGAATCATTGAGCACTGCCTAATTCTTCTCAATGTGGGAGGGCAGCACTTCCTGGAGATGAACACTATAAAAATGATAAAAAAGAAAGAAAACAATAAAGCCATTGTTCCCGTAATTACCCTCTGAGTGAAGATGGCATTGTTTGGCTCGGGGAAATGTTCTTCGGTGGTAACGACCATGCCTGCTGTAGTTGGAATCTCTTTGTCTCCCATATGGAAATGAGAAGAGCTTATTCTTTTCGTGTACTCGGTAGTCGGAGCTGCGTACGTCGTAGCCACGGGCGTGACAACAGTTGATAAATTCCAGCAAAGCTGAAAACCATACACGGCATCCAGAATATCCTCTCCCTGGGTGTGGTCGGGGCTATGGCAGAGGATGGAGTGCTCCCACCGACCTTGGAAGCCACTCAACCATGTGGCCAAGGCGCAGATCTTTGGGCTGCATTCCCACAGATTGCCGGAGAGGCCCACGGTGGTGAGGGATGTCAGCGAACTTAGGATCTTGGAATCCAGAGTGGTGAGCTTGTTGTTATCCATTAGGAGGGTTTTAAGGTTAGGCATAGTTTCAAAGACGGTTAGGTCGATGGCTTTGATTTCGTTTCCAGTCAAATCGAGCTTTTCTAAGGTGCCCCAGGTCCACTCCATCCCACATGTCAAGTTGCTAATTTTGTTCCACTGCAAGAAGAGCGTGTGCAGGCTGCTCAGCCGGAGGAAGTGAGCAAAATTAATCTTTGTCAGCTGGTTGTGCTCTAGGTGAAGCTCCCTCAGCTTGATTAATCCCGCAAATCCGTTGCGAGCCAAACTTCGCAAGCGGTTTGTGCTCAGATCCAGGAACTCCAGGCTACGACAGTCCCAGAACAGGCGGACCGGGATGGTCCGCAGGGAGTTGGATCGCAAGTGCAAGGTCTGTAGCTTGCGAAGGCCGTAGAAGAGCTCGGGGTGCAGAGAGGATAACTGATTAAAAGAGAGGTCCAAATTCTGCAGGTTAAGCAGCTGGCTAAAAGTTGTGTTTGGCAAATGAAAGATTTTGTTGGAACTTAAGACTAATTCCTTAAGTTTATACAGTCCTTGAAAAGAATCTTCTCTGACTGTTGCAATTTGATTATGATCTAAGTGAAGCCAAGTAAGTTGACTGAAGCTTGCAAATTGATCCCTTTCAAGTTCAGAAATATAATTGTGCCTCAGTGACAAACCTAGCGAGCCCTTTTCAGTGGTGTTTGGCACTGAGTGAAACCCCTGAGAGTCACAGTAAAAGAGCAGCTTCTCACAGCGACATTTTGGTGGACAAGCCATGCCCAAGGCAGGCAGCATTTTTAAAACCATACTCATTGCATATAGTGCTGCCAGCATACGAGCCCCTAATGGCCACTTGAAATGTAAGCCTGCAGAATATAATTTAGGAAAACAACAAGATAGGATAGCCTTATCAGTACACTTTGAACATCACGATGGAAGATTTCACTGCAGATAACATTGCCATGCATTTCCGACAAGCTAATTCTAAATGCAAGAAACAACTTACTACGAAACACAGAATACTTGGATATTACACTTAGGATGAGTCTTTATCTCTAGTACGGAGGATTACAGTGTCACAATCGGAAAACATTTTTTTTTCATAAGGTTCAGTGCAGAAAAATTTGCTTTAGCACCTAACTGCTCCTTTAAAGCATAGCCGATCATTCGTTATACAAGGTATATAGAAATGCAGGAACTTACCCATTCTTTTGAGTACATTGGAGGTTGCATTCAGTCGTAGTTTTAGACTCAACGCGGTGAGTCTGTAAAAGGCTCTAATGTAAGATAGCCTTTGAATAATTTACTGGGCTTAGTGTCCTTTGATATTAGTGCAAAACTGAATCCACGATGCTCTCTTGGAATATTCCTTTTGAAATCACTGGCTTGATCTCCTCTGACAGGTCTGCAATTTTTAAATCAACGCTTAATACAAGTTTTCATCCTCTGTGGCTGCTCAGCTGTTTAATTGAAGCTCACGTTTTCTTTTTCCGCAGCTGTGGCTTCCTTTCGTCCTAACTTGTTGATGGCAGATGGGTGGCTTATTGCTGAGAGAAGCTCCTGTAGTAGCATGAGTGCATTTACTGAAAAGCTTTTCAGGGAAGCGGTACAAGAATGGATTTGCTTATGCGCTGCGACCACACAGGGCTGTATATAGGCTGACGTCACCTGGTGACGTTCCTTTTGTTTGGGTTTTCCAGAAGCTTTGCTGTTTTAAAGCATTGTGGTGCATACTGTGATTGTGTTAAAGACCACTGATAGAGGGAGGAGGGGGGCAAAAAAATTAAAAAAATAAAATCAATGGGTAGGAGTCCTTCGCCCCCACCATAGAAGGAGTAGGAAAGACTTGCACCACCCCGCTCCCCCCCTCCTGCATCTGTGCTGGCTGTATTCAGCTGGCGTTAAAAGCAGCGCAGAGCTGCGGTTGGAAGTGCCTTCGTGCTAGCTGCTGCCAGTTTTCTGTTAAATATCGCTGCATAAAAGGAACTTTTAGATGCAAAGTGTGCGCAGTTTGAATAGAGGATGCTGGTTAACACCAGCTTTTGGCGGAGGTGAGAGGGATTTGGCAGATTAAAGCTATGTGTAACTGTGTGCGACTGTGGTCCCTGCAAAAGTGGTAAAGGGAGAGAACGGTCGTTTAGATGAAGGTGGTGTGTCAGAAAGTACAGCACGCAGCCCAGGAGCTAAGGACAGGAGCAAACATTTTGAGCGGTGAGAAATTTCTGGAGAAAACAAAGTTTGCATTGAGGCACAGGAAAAATTTAATTGGAATCCTGCTTGACAGTATACTGTTATAAAACCAGAAAAATCTCTTCCCCCCCGCCCCTGCCTAAATGGTGGCTTTTGTACTTGCTTTGAAACCAGAAAAATCTTTTCCCCCCCGCCCATGCCTAAATGGTGGCTTTTGTACTTGCTTTTTCCTGGGGACTGGAGCACAGGAGAAGAAGTCGTGAGGCTGGCATTTACCATCGGGGCTCAGACCGGTTTGAGGGCTTCCCCGTGGTCGCTGATTCCATCCTGGTGTCACATCCCCCTGTAAAAGGGAGACATTACTTCCATTAGCACCTCACTGCGGGGTAGGTCCGTAACAGCTATCCCCGATGTTTTACAGCGGCAGAAATTTGCGTTTGCAGAAACGGTGACCCTGCAAAGCTGTCTGTGATGTTAGAGCAGAGCCGGGCTCTGGCCGGAGCGTGCACACGCAGAGTGGAGGAGGCAAATGTGCTGTCATGGATGCTTGCTTTAAAAGTTCATTACCCTTTATCTGGAGCAAACTTTCCTCTGGGACAGCTGGTTTATGAGGATAAATGGTAAAGGAACAGGTAAATGAACAGACTTGATTGAAATCTTTTTAGGGTTTTAGAATTTTTGCCTGCATGTGCAGGAAAGCCTTCAGAGCAGCTGCTCTGGCCTTGACTTGATGCAGATGAGACAGGGGGCTGTTAGCTTCCCGCTCCAAGCAACTTGGCTAAGCTTTTTTTATTTTCACTTTGAGATATAAAGCAATAACGTAGTAGAAGGCACTTGAAAATATTTGCTCTGTAGCAGCGAGTTATTGCTTATGACCTCAAAATATGGGATGCGAATAACAAACTTCCCATGCTAATAGAGGAAGATGATGAATTGTGTCAAAAGAAGATTTTAAAATAAAGTGACCGTTAAACTTTGCTAATAAACTTTGGTTCCTTAAAGGTACTTTAATTTAAACTGCCTGCTTCTCCCTTTGATGTCCGGTAGCATAGTTGTAATACTGACTGCGGTGCTCCTTTCTGTGGTGGGCTGTCCCATCCAGAGCAGACTGAAGGGAAATGCCAAGTGGAAAGTAAAAGGAAGAAGAAGGTGAACTTTTTAAAACCAACCAAACAAAAAGAAAACCTCAAATCTACCCAAAAAAACGAAGCAAACCAAAAACCCTACTCCAACCCATCAGGAAAGTAACTAATGATAAACTTCTTAAATTGCTCTGCCATAGTAAATGTTTTCACGTTTGCCCTAGAGTGAAATACATACATGCAAAGAAATGACATAAACCTATTTAAAGAGTTTCCGTTTAAATGTTCACTGTATGAAAAGTACAGAAGCTGAAATCCAGCCCTATAGCTGTTGGTTGCCAGCTGTCCGATGGATGTACTGCGCTGAAGTACCTGTGGTTGTGCTTCCCGTAGCAGCTCATCTGGTGCAAAATCCTGATTTTAAGTGCTGATTTGAGTTTTAATAACACTTAAATAGGGTAACATAACATTTAAACAACATTCCAAAGGGTGTAATTAATAAAATGACAACAGCTATAAGGTCAAATATTACTCCTCTCCTGTGCTACCTCCTTTTGCTGTTACCAGAAGGCTGAAATTAGGTATCTGTTGGAAACGTTTTGCTTTTTTGCATCAGTATCTGTTGGTAGGTTCCTCCCACATTAAGATTGTGTAATTTGGCACAGAATTAAGAGTTAACGTTCAAATACGGTAAGTTGCTTCCTTTCTAAAGCTCTCCATTCTTTGGCTCATGACCAAACAAGGGCTATTTAGCACCTTGCCAATGAGTTTCCTGTTTGGGAAACTGTTAACGCGAACTTTATGGGCGTTTTTCTTAGCAATACATGTTTTTATGTGCACTTGTCATGAAATAACAGATATTAGCGAAAAAGTGCGTCTGATTCTCTGAAGTTTGGAACTCTGCCATAATATTCACGTTGTTCCTCAGGAGCTGCCTTGGATGTCAAGGTGTAATAGGCTGGGAATAAACCCCAACTACCTGCAGAACTCAGGCAGTTGTGTTTCTCCCGAGACTGAAAACTCGCTCGCATGCCGAGGAAAGCCATGTATGAATGCCATCTGGGGACTTCTGCCAGAACAGGCGCTTCGAAGTAACAGCCTGAATTGTCACGTGCAGCACGGAGAGGGGAAAATGGCACGTCTGCCTCAGCAATAAGCTTGCTAGGACCAAATAACCCTTTTGGGGAGCTTCTCCCTTACCCCACTCCTCGAGCAGCAGCAGAACTGATTTTGCTGCTAAACGCACGCGCTGGAAAAGTAGAATTGCACCCTGAGGCTAACGTTGTCATTTAGTTAGGCTGACATCTTGTGGAAGCCTTCCTAGTGTATTAAGAACAACAAATAAGCTAATTTTACTTGATGTAGATGTGGACTGCGTGACTTTCTTGTGCTGTGGGCTTGGAGGATGGCAAGCCCTGGAGTTGCAGGCGAGGCTGGGGCACCCAGGATTTGCAGCCGTGTCTGCGGTACCATGCAAACAGACGGCTTGCCGTTCTACCTGAAGAAACGATTGCTTTCATTTTTGCTGGACATTAGCACGTTGGGGATCACAGGAGTATTTGCTGCTTTTTTGCTGTGTCAGTCAGGCTGTAAGGCAAAGAAGACGAGCACAGACGTGTGGCTGTAGCATTACCGTGCACTTGGATGTGCTACCGTGGAGCTGGGTTAGCAGTGAGCCGCGAGAAGTAGACACACGAGAAAAAAGCACGTCCACGGTGATGCCTCATCAGTAACGTATCCAGCTCTTCAGGCTAGCTGCAGAGGTCCTTTGGGTGAGGGCGATGGGAGGGATGGGACAGGACACCATAGGTTGAGTGTCGTTGTCTTCCTGAGAGTGAAGGACACATGTGTGCTGTGACTGTCACCTCCCCGTCTGGCAGCTCTCTGCAACCTGGCACTTGGTTGCACGTTTTAATTCCTCTTTGTACTAGGATGAGTGCAGGAGCTCAGCTGTTCCCTCTCTGTGGGTGCTGAGGGGAGCATGGGGCTGCTGTGGCTGCAACTGGGCAGTGGGGAGGGACGTCGGGGTGGGAGCAGCATGGCACGGCGAGGCAAGCTGCACAGGAGGGGTAGAGCAGGCATCTTTATTCTGATCGAGTTCTTGCTGAACCCTAAGTGATGCTGTGCAACCCCTGGGCATTGCTGAGCTGTGGCCTTGCTGTGGGATCCTCCTTCCTGCAAGCTGGTGTATAGTCCTGCTTCCTCAACCAGCAGACCTCGGGTATGAAAACACTGCTGAAATTCATGGATGTCATACTTTGCTGCTTACCCTTCCTGGTCTTGAATCAGCACTATTATATCTGGAATTTGTTTGCAGCTCTAATATCATGGTAATGGGGGGGGATGGATGGTTATCATTTGTAGACATGCAATTAGACTAGGTGTCAAGGCAAAAATGAAGCATGTGACAAACTGAATCCAAGCACTAAATCTCCTTCTTCCCCACGAAGCACGGCTCGGCAGTGGTGCAGTGACGTACAACTGCCTGCCCAGAGGAAGGTATGCCAAACGCTCGTGTTTCACTTATTAAATCACCATCATTAACCACGATGCTGCCTGTTGTACAAACAACTCAGAACACAATTCACAGATTACCTGAAGCAGGAACCTCTCTGCAAACTATCTTTTTTTTTATGTAATTGTGTCATGGGCAGCAGGTGGGGCAGCGGTGACTCTCGGTCGCACAGCAGTGGCACATCTGGATCACTTCTGGGTACTGATTTGGGGAGGAGGGATGCTGGGCTCTGCAGGGGTGGATGCACTGTGAGGGCTGGTGCTGGGCAGGAGGCACAGTTTCTCTCCATAGCCCTGTGGTCTTAGCTTAACCTAAATTGATGATGAAGCATTGGGATTAAAAATGACAGTTTTTGATATTTAGCTCTAAAAAAGTGGCTTTGTGAGTAACTCATTGTAATACCCGCGCTGCTGATCCTGCTGCCTTTAAGACGGCATCCCTGCACTGTCACTGCCGTGCTCTGTTACCTTCGTAAGTCAGTTGAGGTTAGATTTTAACATTGGTAGCTGTAGGAAAAAGTTGATTCAGGTTGGTTTTTTGTTTGTTTTAATTCGGATGGCAGGCCTACAAAGGGAATGTTTTGTGACAGGGATGGTGACTCTACTTGCCTTCCTGTACACAAATCCCCTTTCTTTATTTTAAGCCATTAAAGGAAACCCTAGTAGGGATAGCTCTGTGAGCTGGAACAGCAAGGATGCGACAGTGACTGCTTGTATTGCTTTCCAAGCAGGGTAGCAATGGTGGTGGAAGAGCAGAGATTATGGAGGAGTGGGGGAAATGAGCAATTTTTAACACCAATTCTAGCTTCATTGATAAAGATCTGATTTAATGTAAAGTAAACTTGCACTGTGGTGATACTGGACAGAGCTGTGGTATTGTACTGCAAAATGACTGATATGGTCAA
Organism: Cariama cristata; assembly: GCF_000690535.1. Classification (NCBI taxonomy): domain Eukaryota; kingdom Metazoa; phylum Chordata; class Aves; order Cariamiformes; family Cariamidae; genus Cariama; species Cariama cristata. Next base: position 8,817 of record NW_009603296.1, read on the forward strand.
CATGACCCTGTTACATCTTCTGAATCTGTTAGCTGCTTACGGACTGCAGAACTTGTGGTTCCCTTGGCAGAGTTTTGTGCTGAATATCTAAAAATCCTATTAGCAATCTGAATATTCAGGCTTCGCTATTGTGAGTCCTCCTAATCCCATGGATAAGAGAAGCTGATAGCTGGGATGTGTTGTGCTGCTGGGTCCTTAGTTGGCTTCTCAGTGAAAGTAGACTGAAAACAAGGACCAGTTTTTTAATAGGAAGGTTACCTGGTTACTGGAACAAGTTACCTGGAGGTGGTAAACTGTTACTTGGAACCTTTAAGACACTATTACTTGAGAGAGACAGACAGACTAGCTCGAACAGGACTTGTTGAGCTGTAGGGTGGCACCAATGGGTAAAATTCATGGGGTGTGCAGGAGCCTGGACAAAGTGACTGCTCTGGTCAAGGATGATCTCCAATGTTTTTATGTGCTCCGGAGGGTTCGTGCAACCACAGTCTGTATGGCTCTTCGCGTGCTCCAGCGACTGTTGTCCCACTAGCTGCCTCCACTTGTACCTAACGGGGTGTAATTGGTCCCTCAGGTAATGTTTTATGTTTCATTTTCTGCAAGAAAAGTTTAAGAAACTTCAGATGGGTGAAACTTTACATACTTGTCTCCGAGCTAGGGCCTTGGTTAGAATTGGCTGTGATGATTGAAGATGTTAATGACAACAGGGTCTCCGTAGTCACAGAGATGCAGGCATCCATTGTCTTTGTCCTGTTGCTGCACCAGCCCTAACGAAGGACCTGGGTTAGTAGCTGTATGTGCTAAACTGTTAAATTACCGCAGCTAAATTAGCAAGGCATTTCATGTTGCAACCTTCAGAAGGAAATTCTGTTAATACTTTTGATGAGTTTCTGTATCAAAATCTCTGAATGCCAACAAGGTGGAAGTAAACTGGAGCTGCCTTGCTAAAATCCAATGGGTTTAGATTATAGAGCTCTTTCTGTGCTAATACATGGTGTAGCTTAATAGGAATGGATCAACAGTATGAAATCGGTGCTGCTTAGACTCTAATGTGTGCATTGCATGCTTTTCAGGGCATTTTACGTAGGACTGGCTGCGGTCTGGTCTCATGAACTGAAATGTCCTTTAGTGGAAGCCATCTCTTGCTTTTCCTCTCATCCGAAAGGCATCTGTTCCTTGTGCACCGAGACTGTTCTGGGCTGTGAAGCCAGGGACAGCAAAGTGGAAGCGATGGGTGGACTCGCTTCAAAAGCGTGCTCCTGCTTCGTATTAAAATGGTAATGTAGGGGCACCAGGGAGACGTAAAATGGCGCTTCTTGGAACAGCTGAATGTTTGGCTTTCTACATAATAGATGAGTACTTATCTTAGATCCAAAGATATTCCTGGAAAAAAACTCCCGTGTGTACGGGGAGGTGCCATGGGTTCAGTAAAATGGTCACGTTGCAATAGGTAAACTGGCATGAAAGCATTAGAAAGAGCAAGCAGCTGCAATTGCAGGTTTATGTCTCCGAGCGGGCTTTTAGTTTGTGCGGTGCCAGTTGGCAGGTTGCAGATTTTCGGGTGAATTGCCCATTGCCCACCGCGGGGTACAGGCGGCACCCACCGCCACCAGCGCACCTGGAGCTGCGGCTTGGGACGCAGTGACCGCATTCAGTGCAAGCTGAATAGGGACTTTCTAGCCTAATTGCGTTTCGGTTTTCATATCCACCAAGTGTGGGGACAGCAAACTGTTCAAAGCATACCTAACATTAATCTTCACTTTATTTAGAGACTTCAGCTTTGATTTTGGAATGTGGAGTGAAGAACAGGCCAACGCCATGTCTGCCGAAGGCTGTGGCATAGTCAGAACAAGCTCCTGGTTTTAATTTCAGTTGCTTTTCAGTTACCTTTTGTGATGAGAATCGAATTACTTGATCAGGGAGGTGACAAATCTTCAATAATTCATTAAACTATAATGACATTACAACATCCTAATTTTTTCCTCCCTGATTTTGTTTAATTTTTTTTCCTGCTGTAGAGCGGGCTCCATGTTTTAGATTCAAGGCTGCTTGTCCAGGTATTTCAAACCAGCTTGTCACCTGGAGAATTGATAGCTGGCATACCCTCGTTTTAGTGCTGCTAAATGGTTTTTCTTCTCAACAGGATAATTATATTGATCGTGGCTTAGAACTTCAGAAATTGGATTGTGGTTGTGTAAAATGTGTTTCAAAACTCTAATATAAACTATATTATATAGAAAAAAACCTCCTAGCAAAAGCAGACTACCACCATTGTTGTATCTAACACTCCCAATTTGATACAAATTGGGATATTTTTGACCCAGTGTCTGCTTAAAAAGAGAGAAGCTGCCACTGCCTCTCAGTCCCTTGCCCTCTCTTTAACAACAGGGCTAATGCGAAACTTGCTGTATCGAACCTTGGGGAAATCCAGCTCTCAGCAAGTGCCCCTGGATACTTACTTGAAATGTTGCGTTTCATACCTGACAAATGTTCTATGAGGATTTTACCTTTAAGATAATTGATTTTTGAGTTTTGAGTGACTGCTTGAGAGCAGTCTTCTGTGATAGCTGGGTATGAAGGGGTGTGTAAGGGAGCAGTGCTGCATTGGACAGGCAGCTGTGTGGACGACTTGAGTGGTGCTCATACCTGCAGGTTGAAGGCAGGGTGTGAGGTGTTGGCCTGGAATCTACTGGCCTTGGGCGATCTCGACAGCTGAGGCTGCAGAAGATCGAGGGTTGAAGCAGGGCCATCCTGGGCTTGATGCAGTGCCAGCTGCGGGGTGGTTGGCAGAGCTGGCAGAAAAGAGAAATCTTGAAACTTGGAGGTTGAATGTGGTCTCTGGCTGATCAGGAGCAAAAAGATGTCTAGATTTATGACACCATCCTTTTCTTTTGAAAAAATCCTGAAGAGTGTTAAAGGCAAAATCTTAAGATGTCAGATGTTACTGTACAAACCAGCCAGGAGCAGAGTGCTTTAGCAGGGAAGTGGAAACTTTACTTCTAGTGTGCATAATCACTTAAGCACACTGTCAGCTTTTTTTTTTTTTTGAAATGAATAATACTGGTTTTACTTTGAGACGCTGAATACCCGATTACCGCTTTGTCTCTTGTTTTTCAGGCTGGACGCAAAGAAAGAAGTGATGCACTGAACTCTGCGATTGATAAAATGACCAAAAAGACCAGAGACTTGCGTAGACAGGTAATGAATATATGAAGTTGATACTTGTTGAGACAAATGAATGCATTTCTGCGTGTTTGCGTTCTTGGAAATATTTTATCTGTTGGTTTGTTTCTAGTGAGCAGTGGGCTTACCTGCTTGTATTTAGTGAATTAAAAGCTAGAAGCTTCCAGTGCCTGGTTTGCAGGGAAGCATGGGGTGGAAGTATAATCCCTGTTTAACTATATAATAAAGATGTTGGATTCTTAATCGTCCTTGTGGCAAGAGAGATTTTAAAAAGAAACCCTTCCATTTTATGGTTTTTGAACATAATCGGGTATATTTTATAATTCTGATGGTATTCATCTCAGAGAGCCTATTTTCTTTGAGAACTGTATTTATGTAACATCAGTCTTTTGTCCATTTAGTTTTTAGAGCAATGTATTCCCCTTTTCAAGTAAATGTGAATATGGATCAAGTTTGTTGAAAAATGTTTTTATTCTAGCAGAAAAATGAAAAAGTTAAATCAGTATGTTGTTTAAGCAGCTGAGGGAAAGCAGCAAATTTACTCAGACAAAACCAATATGAGCTGCTAAATCAATATTTGTGGCCAAACTGGTGACTTGCACTTATATAACTAATCCAATTTTTTAAGGAGATTCAATTTAAATTGAAGCAAAAAGTGTATAGACGAGACTTACTGCAGGGAAAGCCTTGGTCACACAAAGGAAAAAGGATCAACGACAAAAGTACTTTAAGCTTTACGTATTAATACAGTAAAAGGAAAACAGCAGTGGAACACTACTGAAAAATAACTCATTCTTTTATTTTATTTTAGCTCCGCAAAGCTGTTATGGACCATGTATCAGACTCTTTTCTGGAAACAAATGTTCCGCTTTTAGTATTGATTGAAGCTGCCAAGAATGGGAATGAAAAAGAAGTTAAAGAGTATGCCCAGGTTTTCCGTGAACATGCCAACAAATTGATTGAGGTAAGATGGTACACATTAAAATTCAATTATCACTAGTTAAATTAAGGCAAGGCTCAGCAAAACACATTTTTCAGTTCTGTTGAAACAAACAGCAAATTCTGTAATAAATTTGCTTTTTAAATTTTAATGAATTTAAATTCAATTTAATATTTAAATAATTAAAAATGTAAGCTTATAAAAAAGCAGCATCTGCTGTTACATAGCCCATGTAGTTTTAGATATTATACAATGTGAGTATATTATGCTGTTACCTTTACTTGATTTGTTAATCAGAGATGGTGAAACAGAGTAAGGAGACTGTGGTGAGACTGTCCTGGTGTACAATTTGACCTGTTGCTTGAAGGCTGGAGGTTTTTTCTTTTCAGTAAAATACCACTGAATATAACAGGCCCTTTTATGTGAAGACTTTTAGAATGAAAACCTGCTTGTGTGTGCGTAAAGAGCAAACAACGGACAAACAAAAAAACTTGCAATAACAATAAAACTGATCCCTGCCACCTTTTTCTGATAAAAATCCAAAGACTCTCAAACTGGTGTTATTGAAGACTAAAGCTAATCTGTGGTTAGATCAGCTTAAATGCGACAGACCTGTCTTAACTGAAATACATTAAAGGTCATTAGTCTACTGTTAAAGGTAACAGTTTTCTGACAGGTAGTGCATTTACAAAGAGCGACATTAGTTCCTACCCTGTATTCATGGATGTATCTCGGTAGCCTTGTCCTCTTCCCGTTGTTTTCACGTAAGAGATTTGTGCCTGTTGATGCTAAATGGCAAGGATCAAACATCTATAGGCATTGTTGAAGAAACATGTCACTAGGAGTAAACTTCAAAGGCTCGTCCTGTGCACTTTGGTGTGCTTTGAGGCATCAGCTGGCTCGTGTGCTTGACCTCAGCAGCTACCTGGGAACAGTCGGGTACTGGGTCGGGCATTTTTGCTCTCTTAGTATCACTGCATTTGATAATTGAGTCCACGTGTCCCCCAGGCTCATCAGGAATGCTTTCACACAACTTGACAGACTTTAAGTTACTCAAGAATAAGACTTACTGAATCTCAGTAGAAGTAGTTTCTAACTCTTGCTTAATATATTTTTCCCACTTTTTTTTAAAGCCTTAGGAACTCTGAATGAGGGGAGCAACTCCCCCATAGTCTGGGGTGCATCAGGCTAATCCAGCTCTTCAGAGTTGCTGTGTAAGCAATGAAAACTCTTTAATTCTTTGAAGGTGTCTGTTCTTCACTTTTGGCCTGCTGCATTTCAGTGTAAAATGCCATCTTCATAGAGTTTCAAAGTTACTCTAAATTTTAAATAACTAATGTTGTTTGACAAAACAGCGGGCAGAAGGCAGTGCTGCTGTGCCCTGCCTTGGCAGCAGGATAGAGCTGTTCCACGTGCAGTGGTGGGAGCACCTCGAAGCGAGTTTTGTCTGAAGCCTCCCTTCTTCATGTCGCAAGCCTAATTTATCTAGAAAATTATTTTTCGGGCTTGTTTACAGGAGAAGTTGACTGGCTTAACAGTAGCAATGCCTATTCTGCCATAGTTCTGCCACCTCTTCAGTGGATGCGTGGTGTCCATACACGGAGTTTATCGGCGTAATTACAAAGGAGTAATTGCGCTGCTCCATCCGCGAGCTTCTCTCCTGCCTTTACTAGGTGAGCCCTTACTCCCTGCTCCCTCAGAACACATGTGCTGTCTGAAAAGCAATGGGTGGCTGTCCTCACCGGCATGTAAGAGTGGTTTTTACTGACCTGACCTTGTGTGCAAAATGCCAAGCTGCGAATGAGTTTTACAGAACCTCTATTCAGCCAAACAGTCTTTTTCAAGAAAGACTATTCCCCTGAAAATATGCATTCAGCAATATTTCTGACTGGCATCAGAGGGTTCTGCTAAAATGATATGCTGCTGCAACAACTTTTTGAAGGCTTGCTTATTGCTTTTGCTGTCTAAAATGTAACTGTAGCTATAGAGTAGCATGATCTAGATGGCTTATAAACCTCTTCCATGAATGTGGATGGATTAATACATACGCTTAGCTTTGACAGAAGGGGAATAGTACTCCTGCAGATCCCTTGTCTTGAGGGGATAGAGAGCCACTGCGGAGTTCTATGCTATGTCAAATTTACAGGGAAGGAAGACAGATTGGGGTGGGTTGCACCTACAATGTCTCAGTGTGCCTTTGCCAGAATGGAGAAGTATGTTTGCAAGTTCCCATATGATTCTGCTCTTGGGCAGAAAGCCTGACTGCAGGTATCCAGAGAAACAATAAGATTGTGTAAGAGTAGAACAGAAGATGTACCACTTGGTGAGATGAGAAGTGATTGCTTCCACCTGTTTTCAGTGGAAGATAAGTGTGCTGGGGAGGTTATCGTAACTACCCTTAGAAATGCGGCTGAGTGACTCAAGACATCAAATATGACAAAACAGCTGCAGTGCAGAATGACGCTGTGTTGTGTATCATGCTGTGACTGACAGGCCTCTGTGGTTTAGCTGTAGAAGAGAACGTGTCCTTTCCTTTAATGCTAAGGGATGGGAAGAAACGCACGCAAGAGACCTACACTGCACTAGGTGACTGGGAAGATCCCCATCTGAATTAGGGAGAGGTTTTACATCTTGGATTTTAGCACCCCTCTGTCCTGTGACCTGACGGAGTCGGTGCTGCTCTCCTGCCGAACAAGCCTCTAGAGGGGACTGTGAGAGAGATAGATACAGAAATAATCTTTTATTCTTTTGGACACTAAGCTGTTGCAGGTGTTGACTAGATGGGAGGAGTGGCAGTGCTAGTTCTGCCCTGGATTAGCATAGGGAGTTCTTGCTCCTGCAGTGCAGAGGTGTTTGTGGGCCCTCCAAGTAACTGTAAGAGATGCAAGCACGTGATTTGGGTAATTTTATTTTGAAACGTTCCCTTCCTGACAGCACAACACTGTGTCTGCTTTGTGGTTCCTAAAGTCCAGGCAGCCAATTTGACCAAAAGTTGCAATAACCACAAAAGTCTGATTTGCCTGCTGGGTCTGTATTTTCTAGAGAAACCATACCAAAGCCCTGCCCCAAAGGGCTTCCATCTGCTTTGTTTCTCATGTAGTAAAATACTAACCCCCTTATCCTGCTTTTGAAAACTGAGTAATGGTAAAATAGTAAAATGAGACTTGTCTTACTTGAATAATAGGTTTCAAAGAGAGCTTTCAAAATTGCTCTGTACTAACAATCAGTTAACTAGCTAGCACTCTGCCTGAATTTTGTTGGAGGAGTTTAATTCAGGAGATGAGAAGCCAATTTAAATGCAGCACACAAGAATAACAGAAGAGACAGTATTTCGGGAACTAGTGTAAGAAAAAGTTAAATTCACTTGTGAACTATGAAAGTCTTCCAGATTTACGGATTGTAAAGTACTTGCGTGCCAATAGTATTTTACGATGCTGGGTAAAGTAGCCTTGACTCTCTGACCTGTAACTTTGCTCTTGAGGAAAGACAGACAGCTTGGCATTGACATCCTTAGATTTAATGTTCCTCCCTAGAAGAAACTAGGCTGTCCTGCAACTTGGTGCTCATTTTTAGTGATGCCACTTAGCACCACACTGACTTTTTGTTCATCCCAGTCTTTGAAGCATGCTTGTGTGCAAGTTGCCTTTGTACTGCTCCTGGTAGTCACTGCAGTGACACTTCTGGCTATTCTCTGAAAAGTGAAAAAGCCATAAATGTTAAGAAGAAACTTTTGCTACATTGTTGAATGCTTTAGAAAAAAAAAAAAATTGGGTTGTCAATTTGTCACCGTTTTATACTGTGTAGTTTTAATGGAAAAGTTTTTCAGACCTTAAGAAATTAGATAATTAAAAGGTAGGCAAGGACAGAGACCTACCTTCAGTAGCTCTTTACTGGCTGAAGAGTATTTTGGAAAGGGAGAGTTTGTAATTCCTTAAACCCAGCAAATAATCCTATCTTATTCTGAAACCCCATACCCCTGCATCAAATGTTTTTTTCAACTTAGATTTTATTTTGAAGTCTCTTTCTCAGAGAGACTTTGGTAAGACCACAGAGGCAAAAGCTCTCAATGATGTTTCATAAGCATCAATTTTTTTCTAATTGCTTTAATTTATCTGAAAAGACTGCTCTGTGCCTTTTTTTAATGCACTGGGTTGTATCTTGCATATGGAGAGATGATTTTCTCATCTTCAGTGAAAACCCATGAACAGATGCAGACTGCAAATTTATTTGCTTGGAAGGAATCACATTTGGGCACTTAGAACTCCAGAAGCTATCTGTAGCCTCTCACACTGACATTTTCCCCTTCTGTTGCCCTAACTGTCTGGCCTGATGTCCTAGAGTAATTCTTCAGACCTCAGTCTAAAAATACCACTCTCCGAAAGCCCAAAGCCTTGCACACTTGCACTGTTTTTATTGCGATTTATCCTGATTTGCCCATACTTACAGCCTGTATATTCTTCAGGGAGTCTTAACAGCTGCAGTTTTTTTTTTTACATGTGAATGGCTTTTAAAAAATCTGAAGTGGGTAAACATAACTTGGGTTTAAAATAATAGCTAGCTTTTGAACTGCAGACACAGCAAAGGTTTTGAAAAACTGAGGCATGCCTATCCTCTGTTTATGAGAGAGAACTTACCTGGGCATAGCTAGTTACCTTTGTGATAAAGGTGTGCACTTAGTGTTTGTGCATCTTATACAGCTATTAAAAACGAAGCATGGAATGGGAGTATCCAGCAGATCTAGAAATAAATCTGGTCTCGCAATATTATCCCTTGTGTCTGTTTCCTGATTTCCAGAGTATATACAAAGTTTAAAACTAGCATCTTTGGAGGTGGGAGTGGACTGGCTTTGCTCGTTCTTTAAATATTCTTTCTTTATGCTTGCCATCAAAGGTATGTATTGGTACTGAGATGATGTATCTTGGATGAAAAGTGCATAGCACTTGACACCCAAATCAAATATTGATTTGGAATGTTTTTCTGAACTTTGGATGTATTAATCTCTTGAAACCTGGCATTTTCCAGGCTAGGGTCATTATTAGTCATCACCATGGTATCTGAGCACTTATTTTTCCTGTTCAATAAGCTAATTTACAGGGGAAAAAATCTGCGAACTAGTTTGCCTTTTATTTTTAAGGTAATTGTGTATTACAAGGGAAATGTCCTTGTGCTATGGCCTGGAGAAGAGAGGCAGTGTTAGTCCAACTCAAGACTAATTTCCCATTTTAACATGGAGAGCAAAATGTCTCTGCCAAAGAGCAAGCACGTTTTCTGTAATTTGTCTACAGATAAGCTTGGCAGCAATTTAAAACAAATGTCTTCAGTAAATGACCAGTATAACTTTAATGTGCCCTCTAAAGTCTGACACTCTTCAAGACCCGATGCGCTTTCCTTGTAAGTTCATTTTATTAGTCAACTAATTCATAAATAAATTAAATTCTACTCGTAGAACATGCTTTCCTTATGTTCGTAATCAGTAAAGTAGGAAAGCCTCAGCAGAAAAAAATTCTTCCATTTTCCAACAAAACTGTATATACAAATTTAATACATCATACATAAGTAAAGGCAAGTGACCTTGTAATAGGATAACTTTTGTTCTTGTAAGGTTATCTTTAGAGACCAATCTTCTAATGCTACACCAAATTATGTATGAAAGGGTCTGTAGAATGCTGGCAGAGATTAAAAATCGTGTTGGAAGAGGAATAAGAGACTTGGGGGTAATCTTTCTATCCAGATTTCATTGTGAGTACGCGTGGGAGAAGCAAGGTAATCAGTAATCTGACAGTGAAACTGATGGGAGAGATGAAGTGATTGACGATGAATTTGAAACCTCGCATATCTGGACAGCGATCGGGCTGTTTGGAGACATTCTTCTATTTGAAAATCATCCCGGTTAGCTGCTGCTACATGGAGGAGGGGCATTTCTGCCATACCTTTTCCATAGGGGCAGTCATTATGTTGGATGATTGTTGAGAGTGTGGGGCTTGCTCTTTAAACACTTGGGCCAAGGGAGATGTGAAGGGTGTAGAAGCTGAAGGTGAATGAGGTTAAGGTTTGGAAAACTACACTAATGTCCTTTTACCCTGCTAGAAACAGCTCTGTGCTTACTCTGTTCCTTTTTCCTTTGGAAACAGATAAAAGCATTTGGGGAAGAGGAAACCTGTAAAAGAAGCCAGGAAGTATAAGCACTCTTGAGTGTAGGTGCTGTTGACATGATGTCTTCAGAGGCAAAGCAATAGAGTTCTGGCCTATTTTATTTTCCCGATACCTGAATCTTAATTCCAACAGCATTTTTAAGTAGCTTTTTGGGCACAGCTTTTATAGATGTGGCATAAATGTTTTAACTCTTGATATATAACTAAAAGCCTCGATGTGTGTCTGGATTTTCATCATCTTAGTCATTAGCAATATTGAAATATTAGTCATGTAGTGTCATCAAGGAGTTGCCTGAAGTCTGTGTAGAGCTCATTCCTCTTATTATTTTGTCGCCTTCTTCAAGAGCATAATGTACTTATTACCGTTAAACTTGCCGTGAACAGTTGTCTGAATCACCAAAAACTGGTTTAAACAGCTAATAATAGGCACCAAGTTGGAAGCCTTTAGTAAGATCATAATGCAGCATGCTCTGAGTGATAAGCAAAATGAGATAGGAACATATTATGATTTCATAGAATCATAGAGTGGTTTGGGTTGGAAGGACCTTAAAGCCCATCCAGTTCCAACCCCCCTGCCATGGGCAGGGACACCTTCCACCAGACCAGGTTGCTCACAGCCCCATCCAGCCTGGCCTTGAACACTTCCAGGGATGGGGTGGCCACAGCTTCTCTGGGCAACCCCTGCCACTGCCTCACCGCCCTCACTGGGAAGAATTTCTTCCTAAAGTCTCATCTAAATCTTCCCTCTTCCACTTTAAAGCCATTGCCCCTTGTCCTATCACTCCATGCCTTTGTAAAAAGTCCCTCCCCAGCTTTCTTGTAGGCTGGAAGGCTGCTCTGAGGTCTGCCTGGAGCCTTCTCCAGGCTGAACAACCCCAACTCTCTCAGCCTATCTTCATTTCCACTTTGATAAAGGTAGAGGCGTTTTTGCATAAGGATCATTATTCAGGTACTGTCCAAATATCACTACTAGAAACTTACTTTAAAGAAAAACATTTGCGTTGCTAAGAAGCATCTAAGATGAGGATATGCTTTGAAAGTTTTAGCTTAATATCAGATTTACATTGCATACCAACGGTGTGATTTATGTCATGGTAGCTCAGACTGATTTGTGTAACTAATGTGTTTTGTGCTTATAACAACATTTTATCACTTTAGCTTGTTTGTCTGAGGAAGGAATAGTTCGTGTGCCAATAGTTACATCTGCTGCTACAGCTGCATCTACAAGGGGCACGATGCCCACGTAGCACACTGGTATTCCTTTACCAGCTCTGCTCTCTGTCAGGTCTATAGAAACGATAATCTGCCAATCTGGAAATAAAAGTATTTCTGTACTGCTAGCACTTTGCTACTGTGCCTGTGTTTTATGCTATAGGTGCATTAGTTCTATTCAAACACCTCTTCCCCCTCTTCGAAAGACTTTCCTGTTAGCAAGAGAGAGAGAAGTGTCCTCCCTTCGGCATTTGCTGCTCAGTAAATGGAGCCCAGTTTGGTTTGTCATGATGCACAAACTCTCGCTTTATCCAGCTGTGTGAAAAACTTCCCTTCTTCATGAAACTTTCATCACACGTGGGCTTGCAGTCTCTTGGAGAAGGAAATTTCCTCCGGGTATGGAAGGAGCTCGCCAGTGTTGGACAGAGCTTTCGTGGGACCTGTACCTGGAATATGCTATACCTAGAATGGCACCAGGTAGCTGGAGAGGTAGTTGGAGACAGCTTGTTTAGGTTGAGCGCCAAATGCCAAGCTGTATTCCTTAACTAGATTTTTAGACACATGGATACAACTTGAAAGGTGCAAGTTGTGAGATTTGATATCAAAAGAAAGGTGGTTACCCATGAAAATATTAAGCAATTGCCTCAATATTAAAGGGAGCAGAAAGTACGCAATATATTGTCTCTGATCCGCTTCCTCTTTCAATCAGTTGCCAGTCTGTTGAAATGAAAAAACCCTGAAACCCCTGTTTCTCATTGTCTAAAACTTTTGAAATAAAAATGAAAACATTTTGCTTGCCAGTTTTGTTCCTCTAGCTGAAATTTCCCCTCCATGTGTTCATAACCAGACTTGAAATTAAAATTGCTCTTATCTTCTGTGTGAGGTTGCAGAGCTCTGGAAACAGCAGTTATCTCAATTTTAGTCCATCATTCCCCTCAGTGCTTTATGTCTGGAGTTTTTCTGTGTGCGGCTTGTTTTATTTAAAGACTTCTACTATGTTAAGTTAATACATTGGGATTCTGTTGCCCACAACAAGCTCCTGGAAGGTACCTTCTGTGGAGCTGCAGCCACTTGCAACTACTCAAGTTGTATAAAATCACAAGAGTAGTTGACAGCATGACTCCCAGTAACTTGCTCCAGAGTCCCTATGGACTTGAACCAAAGTCTTCCTGCCATCCCTCCATGCGTTAAAGAAGTGAAACTGTTTTGCGTAATTCATAATTAGCTATGCCTCTGCAAAACTATAGGATTATAGCTATAATGCAGACTTCTCCCTCGTGCGGTACCTCTTAGGACTGGATGTCAAAATGCTCGTGTTTGTTTTGAATATTGAGTAGTGTACAAGTGAATTAATAAATGTATGGACTTACTAAATAATGAAAGCCTTTTTTTAAAGAGGGATGGAAATTACATAATTGACATATCTCTTCTGAGAGTCCTCAGTTGCCACTTAGTTTCGCCGAACAGTTGTTTCTGCAGATAAATTAATTTCATGGATTTTGACCATCATGAAGTGAATCTGGCCTGTTTTATTAATATGGGGGAGGAAGAAATTAGATGTGCTGTATTTGAATTTTGTGACAATATCAGATACACTTTTCTTTAGCGGGTCCTCGAGGAAAATGTTGAATGGCTGGCTGTCCATTTTATTTTATTTTTTAACTTTTAATATGGGTGATTTTAAGCTGCTTGAAAATGGGAATTTGCATTCCCAGAGAAGCTGTAAATGAAAAGCAAAAAATAGAACAGGAAGCTGAAGTTTTTGAAGTTTAATAAGAAATTAAAATGCCAGGAATACCTTTGAAAAGCTGTGTTTCCATGTAGTTGAAATTCCCAAAGTATCTCTGTATAAATGGGTATGGTTTTGTTACTTTTGCGTGAGGGTTTGTGAGCATCAGTTATGAGAGGATACTGGTTAACATTAAATCGAAAAGTTTTTCAATCCTAAGACAGTCTGAAAACTCTTACTTCTGCAATGCTAGTTTTACAACTGCAGTTTCAAATGAGAATAGTCAGACTCTTAGAATTCAATTAGTGTATGTTTGTCTCCTGCATAGTGATATATAATCCTTATTTATAACAATGCTGTATGGCAGAGGCAGCTCTGACAATTTTAAATTATGCAACAATAAACACATTACAGAGCCTTCCTTGGATTACACCATGCTGGATGATTGCATCCAGCACCCATTTAGGAAGGCTTTGCGTACTTGGCTTTCTGAAGAAGCTGTCCTTAAAACATGACCTGTAAACAAGGAGGAAAAACTCGGTGTTGCTTCTCTGAAGTCAATCCAGGTGCACAAAGCGAAGACTTTAATACAAACTTTCAGTGTCAGCCTTTGAAATCCTTGAAAAAGAAGATTGAATGTTAGGGATTATAGTTCTCTTGCATTTTTTTTTTGGTCTCTTATTGAAAAAAGCATTTTGCCAATCCATTAATAAACAGTTCCACGTAAAGTAACCCCTCTACCTAGGCTCGGATATCAGTGCAAAGAGAAAATTTAACAAGTACAAAGCTGTAGCAGTATTTCTCAATTATTTTCAACAGTGTAATTTAAGAAGCTTAGTGGTGACCCCGAACTCGTGCTATAGTCTTTGAATTGCCAGAAGACATGGCTCCTTAGTCATTATCTGAACAAATTTCAAGTTTTTTTTTTTTTTAAAAAAAAAAAAGTATTTCAGGTGAAAAAGGTAAAAACTGCCTGTTGTCGGAGAAGGCAGTTGTCTACAACAGCTGACAAACATAGGCTGACAAGTTGTCACTAATGGAGGAAAAAACTGCTTTAGCAATGGCAAGGTTTTTCCTGATTTAAAATTAGTAAATTCTGAAGAATCAAAATAACTAGAATTTGAGATGTACCATCTGTCACAGAGTGATTCCAATTTTTTTTTTTAATACCGGAATTACACCTTCCTGCTAACAACATGTTCCCAATGGACCCTTTGCACTGACGTAGTGCCTGCCTCTAGAAGGAACCAGTTAAGTAATGCCTCCTCCAAAAGCATCAGCTCATCTTGCAATACTCTGATGTCATCATTAATACCAATCAGATTTGAGTTTCAAAAACTGATCAGTGAACGAAACCAGCTCTTCCAAGATGAGTTCCTCCAGCTTTGAGTTTTACTTGGCAGCAGTTCATTAGTTCAGTTTGTAGAAGTGGTTGTGTCTGTGCGCTTCTCGCTAATGCTCCGTGCATTCATCACGGGGGGGGAAATTTAAGCTTATTCATCTAAACATCAGCAGCTGCTTTGGGTCTGTCCTGCCTTTTGGGGTACATGAAGCCATCTCCGGGACATGACTGTGTACTCTGTGAACTAAGAGAACCTTGATATTGTAGCAAAAAGATGGTTTTAAGCTGGTCTGTCAATGCTGCAAGAGGTATCTCTGAACTGCATCAGTCTAGTTTCTCTAGTCTGTCTTCATTCCCGATGTATTTTTAACTTTTTTCCAGAGATTGCTCGTTATGGCTGATTACATTATTTGAAATTTTTTTTGTCTCCTTCGATGCCTGTGCCAGTAGTGCTTATGTAAAGAGGCTTGATGATATTGAATGGTAAGAATGAACAAATGCAGCGGGAATTAAATTTCTATTTTGCTCTCAAGCACAAGTGTTCTTTCTAAATCAAGTCTGACCACTTACTATGTCAGTCAGCTACGTTGTTGGAGACATGGAGAAACTATTTCATTTACATTTGATTTAAGGGGAATTTTTGTTTGCTTGAGGTGCTCTATTTTATTTAGAAGTTTTAGAATTGTATGGTTTCCAAGTGCTCTGCATGCTTTAAAACAAATTTGGCCATCGCTGATCTTCATCTTGGCTGCAAAATCCTGTGTATTATGTGTACCTGTCAAATAACTGGCCAGCAGTATCCTATCCTCTGTACAGACAGGGAGTTTGAAGTTATTTGTCAAATATCACACGGGAGTTGTTGATGATGAGTTTTTTCAGGTACTTTTAAATAAATCTCTTCATCGTACAACCATCCACCTCAGCTGGTACATGCAATTTTAGAATTCATGCTGTAGAGCACCTGATAATTAATGACAATTTAGAATACCTCATTGTAACATCGTTTACAACCTGATTAATTAGTTGACATAGCTCTTCTTAAATTTCGCATGTTAAGAGGTTTGTGAATGTTTTCCAATAGTTTGACAGTCTTCCCACAGGTGCAGTAAATGCTGGATTGCTGTGAATTTAGGGCCATGTCCTGCACTGCTCTAAAGTCATCTCCACTGCTGCCACAACCCTGCTTCGCTCTGATGTTCAACAAATAGTTTACCGGGAAGTTTGTGTGCTAATCTGGCAGAGAAACTAATCTGCCAAAGCGAATAGCTTGCTTTTGGATGAGCATGCTGAAATGAAGTGTTGAAATTTGGAGACGCAGCAGTAGGATGGGATGTGGCAGCCAACAGTTGGATTGTCTTAGACTGCCAAAGACCCTCAGTCAGGGAAGCACACACGCTTCTTTCATAGGGGTTGGCAGTCCCAGTTGGGCAATTTCTAAAGAAGAATTGCCATCAGTGAGGTATTCAGAAGAAAAATGACTGTTCAAAAATGACTGTGCAAAAAAGCAAAATTTCATCGTACCATGGCGGGGACACTCAATTATAAACTTCTTTGCCTCTCTGTATTCAGACAGAGCGGGGTTTCTGTGTGCTTGATTCATCACACTTGGCTTGAGAGAGAGCACAACATCTCCAGATATCGGAGAGGCTGATTTTGTAGTGCTTCAATGTCGCTTTTATTCAGCCCCTACTCAATAGAGCTTTCTGTTCTTCTCGCTCCTAGAGATTGTAACTGCTGCTGCGGAGGCAGAAACGATGTGGAAATATGGACCATAAAAAATACTGGCAAACTGGTGTTTCTCAAAAATATGACCTGTGCTTAAAACAACAGCAAAATCTTTATTTTACTTTTAAATTGTGGCATGTTGTTGTCTTTTGATTTTTTTGAGCCTCTAAACAAAAGCATAATATACCGCAACTCCCTGTGAACTAGGGATTTAAGACATGGGAAATCTACAGGAAAAAACCCCTCTGTGTCCAAAATAAAATCCCTTTCTGATAGGGCGTTATGGAGAGTACAGCTGTTTGGTGGTAGTGTCGTGCAGAGAGGAACCGAGCTGGAGGCTGGAGCAAACGTGGTAACGGAAAGGAGGGAGAAAAGAGCCTTGGCTGAGCTGGGTGCAAGCTACATGACCTTGCAATGAACTGAAGACTTACTGCAACTCCACCTCTTAATAGGGAGGTCTTGTCCACAGAGAGTAGTGGAAAAGAAAGTTGAGGAGTAGGACACTAATAATTCCTGAAAGCTGGCAAAGTTTTCTATGTCTTGTTGATGCTGTGTAATCTGTCAACTTCAGTTTCTTTTCATCTAAATGTATGCTGTTACATCTGTTTACTCGGTTGTTCGGGATCAGAAATGCACCTCTCCGTGACAGCGCACTGGTTTTTATCCTTTGTAACTTGATTCAGAACTGGAGGGAGGAAGAGGCTGTGTGCTTTGCAGTGGGAACTTGCTTTTTGGTCCCAAAATTAATAACGGAATTGATGAAAAAACACCGTTCAAGTATATTGGTGTGCGGCTGACGGTTTGTGGGACAGTAATGTATTCTGTGTGGGAACATCTGTTGTAAGGGAATGGCTTGGGGAGGGGGAAAGGCTTGTGATATAGCTGCAGATACTACTTCAAAATGACTTGTATATGAATGCACAGGATAGTTTAATTAAAAGGAGAATGGAATTTCCTCATCTTATAGAGAAAAGTATGTGGAGAAATCTGGTTCACTGATGTTACTGAGCATCTGCTGGCTTGTGATGATGCTTTTACAGCACATTTACTGAGGGGTTTTGCAGGTTGCTCTGCCTCTGAAAGGACAGTACTCTCTGTTCGTCTCAGTTCACTTCGTGCTATTTTTACAGCTTTCTGTGTTCAAATGGCTCAGAATAACATGCTTGTCATTCACCTGTCAACTAAGAAATGTAACTTACTTCAGACTTCCTTCCCCTGAGAGTAGCTCCACTATGAGGAATAGCTTCAATTACCAAAAAACTCTGTGCTGTCCCCTTCCTGTGTGCTCTTAAAAGGCAGATGTTTACAAAAGGTCCTCTGTTTCAAGATGACCTAGTTAAGGATGCTGCTGTGCAGCAGGTCAAGGTTTTGGAGTAAAGTTTTTAGCATCACGACTTGCTATTCAAATTTTGGAGAATTGTGGATGGATCTTCAAGATCACCTGTACCAGCAAATGGTTTTACTTTATGAATCACGGCATAAATGGAGGGCTGAGCACCTGCCTGATACTGCAGTCTTTGACCAGATAAGAAGTACATCGAGTCGTTAAAGCCAATGCATCCGAATACCTGTATCCTGGCACAGAGGTGCCCTCTGTGCAATACCAGCAAAACAGCTTGAGCTTTGCAACACCACGGCACCGCTTGCGTAGGTGAATTGCTTGATGAGCCTCCAGGTTCTTTTGGGTTGATGCATGGTAGGATATAGAAAAGTTTCAAGAAAAGGGGAGCATCCCTATGCTTATGGACATCAGAATACTTAATCCTCAGATGCATGGAAGCTGGATTGTTTTTTTTAATTGTGTGGTTGCTGCTGTCCCACTGGAGTGGGAATGGGCTTTTTGACTGTAACTTCAAGTGCTGCCAATGATGCTCTTGTGCATTTTACTGGGGAGAACTTAATTGAATCACTGGTAACGGTGATCTGTCTGTCCTGTTTGAATGACTATGGTTTTATGAACTGATGTGTTATTATTTTGTGCCTAGAGAAGGAACAGATGTCATTAGTGGTTTCAAAATTGGTTAGAACTGAACAAATGCGGACACTTTGTATTTCGTGATGGGTTGCTAGCCGCTGTTGGGGTTGGGTAAAAAGTTTCCTACAGCAGGAAATAAAACCCAGTTCTAACAGTTCTGTTTTGTCTTCTCCCACTTTTGACACAGGTTGCCAACTTGGCCTGTTCCATCTCGAACAACGAAGAAGGTGTGAAATTGGTTCGCATGTCAGCCAGCCAGCTTGAAGCCCTGTGTCCCCAGGTAATGAAGAGCGTAAGAACATAAGACATACCTTAATAAGTTGTGCAACTGGTCCTGCTTAGTACATATTCTGGGCTTGTAGTGGCTGTCTGTGGACTTGCTGCAGAACTTGACTTTTTCCTCAGTACGTGTAGAGAATGAAATGCAGTGTAGACATCAAGACTTAGAAACTTTAAAATACATGACAAAGTAATTTGTGATACGAATGGGTCTTTTCCTGCATAATAGCTTTAATTTCATTTGACCAGGGTATTCTAGTAACCTACAGGACAATAAACAGGTGAAACTTCAGTTGTTTACTGGGCACATTCGTGTTGCAGGAAGATGTCTTGTGAAGTCGCTACCACTGCTCCTGTACATGCTGTAAGATGAATTATAGATATATTATTTTTTGCCTGAGTAGAATATAATTATGCCAAAAAAAAAAAAATATCTTCTCATTAGAGTAGGATCAGAGGAAGCGTGAAGAGTTTGAACCTGGCTGAGACTACCTTTTAATTAATAACTTTTTTATGGAAACAGGGAAATTAAGTTTATATGAGCACTAGACTCTCTTGGTCCATTTTGACAGCCCTGGTGTTTTAAATGTCAACAACTAGATACTTGGATGAACCCCTGAAGACTACAGCACACTGTCAAGTCTTGTAATTTGCATTTTTTTAAAGCAACAGGAAATTCAGATCTAAAACATACAAATAAGCTGTGGTTGGTAACAAGGAGCTAATGGAAAATAGGCACTCAAAAAAATCAGTCAAATGGCATTTTATGAAAATAAGGTGTATTTTCTCAGGATTATTTGGAATTTGTTCAGGTTTTCCCATAAATATATGTCTTTCTTAAAACCAGTCGAAAGGAAGAGAGATATATTCACCTGTACCTGCCTCAGCAGGAGGGGAATTTTGAGGGAATAGGTGAAGGTAGTGTGAAAAGCAGGACTATTTTACCTTTTCTGTTACTTTTAAGTAACAGTGCTATTAAATAGGTGAAGATAGGCACATGAACATAAACCATTAAATACTATCTGGGAGGCCTTTTGTCATCCTGGGGTGAACTTCTGTGGTTCCCACTCCTGCATCAGTCCCTGGGGCTAGTGCATCAACTTTGTTGGCTGTGCAGTTCTTTGCCTCTCACATCTGGGGCAAGTGGTGTGTATGGCTTGTTAAAACCAAAGGTCAATTTTTACAGTTGGAACAAAGTATGTGGAAGAAAAAGCTTTTAAAAATACATCTTATCTGGTGTAAGGGCTTGCTCTTTCCAAAAGTAAGCAACTAGGCTGGATGTAATTTTTTTTAGTTATCTCCCAAGAATATGGCTGTCTGTTGCATGTTGTTCCAAACAAATATTGATGCTTTTCAAAATAATCATCTTAAGAAAATTAGGTTTTCTTTGAATCTACATGTTTCTGGTAGTTGTCCAAGTCTGTTGGGGGTGTTTTCCCCTCCCCATTGCTGAAATTGTATGTATTTCAAACTCTTGTCTTTGTTTTTCCAACACCTGCCTATTTAAATAAATCTACTCCTTTATAAAATAAACACCATGACAGTCAATGTGAAATAATTAACAAACTATAGTCAATGGTCACCAATCTGTAGTCACATCTACTGAAGTGCAGTTGTTAACCTTTGACTTCAGGGATTATGGATAATACATTTAACATGCATTGGAAGCTTTGATTATCTAAATGGACAAGGGCTGTAACTGATGGATTTTTGGCTTTGCAAAGGTCACATCTGAACTTGGAAGCCTGCAGTTCAGATGCTCCACTGCGCAGTCTTGCCTTAATTTCAGGGTTGCCACCAAGAGATTAGTAAATGACACTATAGATGTTCATAGCACTCGAAAGAGTGCTGTTATATTACAGTACATGTTCTCTGGTTGATTCTTTAATGCTCTAAGAGTATTTAAACATGTTGTGAATCCTGAGAGATAATTAGGGTCACTTGTCTAAACTGTTTTACAAATGGCATCTATGTTTTCTCCTAATAATACAGAAGTTTGTCTTGTGCCAGTCCAAGTGACACAGCACGCTGTCATCCTCCTCAACTGTGTTAGTGAATGGCCCCCAAACTTTGATTGTTCTGTATAATCTCTAAATGCTTCTAGATACAAAGAACAGCATAGTGGGATTTTGTTCCCTTTTTTAGACAATTACCTGTTTGTTTTGCAGTTTATTCCTGATGAGATTCACAGCTGCTTCTTGAATCCTTTTAGGTGGCTGTGCTGAACAAACATGTGAATTAGACATAAAATACAGATTTAATCCAACATTATCTGCGCGACACCACGCACCAACACGCCACCCACACC
>NW_009603296.1:29692-38077 GCF_000690535.1 Cariama cristata
TAGATGGTATTTTTCCAGGAAGATGCTGGATTCGGAATGAGTCAAGTCAATCAGTAATTACAATAGTATCTGAAAATCAAGTGAATATATCAATATCACACAGAAATATGATGTATGAAATTTAATTCAAGGTATTGCTGTGGTTGAAAGGATGAAACTGAAATTTAAGGCATTTGAGTCCCCTGTAGCCTCTTAAACAGCTTAGCTGAGTAGCAGCTATTCTGGGAGTAAGGGAGTCCTGGTTAAAGAATGATTTCTGCAGAAATCAATCTGTAGAGTTAATTATAAAAGCTGTATCTCAAATAGAGCAGTTACTCGGTCCCTTGCCATAACTAGCCTTTTTGAGCCAGCAGCAAGAGTAAGGAACATGCAACACTTCTGGTTAGGGAAAACCTGGAAGTTTTGTCAGTACAGTCAAGAAGTCAGTCATTGCCAATGTCACCTAGGGGTCCAGATGTTCTCAGGTTTGAAATTTAATTCTTTGAGGAAAAAGAAGATGCGGAAAATTTTTCATTTGAGAAGTCTCTACAAAAGCAAGTAGTTATATTTGCTTAGTGTGACTGTGTTACTGGAAATCAGCTCTTCCTCAAGAGTAACATCATGCTTCCTCTTTGTGAGTCCCTAGCCAATTAACACAGAAGTTAATGCGAAGTTGAAGACCTGATGTGGTATTTAGAAATCCCTTTTGATGGTGCAGAAGGAACTGTTAGGTAGAGCTGTGCATGCTCCATAGTAGCCAGCTGGGTGACTTGTGTTACTCTGGGTTTACAGAGGAGAAATACGGTGGCATTAGTGGGTCACTCGTGTTTTTCTTCATGAAGTCTGGACTTAGAAGCCTGTCTGAATTCTTTTTTTTTTTTTTTGAGGACATGCATTGCTGAAAGTCTGTGTATCGAAGTGAAACAATTTTGTCCAGCATCTCGCAGGAGTTACTTGCAGTCCTGCAGCTTCGTGCCTTGCTAGGTGGTGGGGCAAACAGGCCGGTCTTTGGTGGGTTAAGATGAAGGAAAAAAAGTCCTCCATCACTAGAGTTAAATGTTTTTTTTTTTAAAAAAAAAAAATGCTTAAGATGTCTTTCATAATGGAAATGGAAAAGTACTGCTGTGAAATTCTTGGAATAGTTGCCTGTGCTTCCATTTGCTTAGCAGAGCGCTGGGGGAAGTTTTCTTTGCCTTCTTGCTAAACACAGAGCTTGCCAATGGTAAATTAGCAAAAGATTTTGTTTATCTCTACTTGAAAACCTGGATCCTTGCTTATAACTCTGGCTTCTGAATTCTGTTTCCAAGAAGTACTTGCTTTGGGAGCCTGCAAAAGCTGTTTTGTAACAGCATTTTGCATTAAACATGTCTGAGAAGAGAGCTTAACCATAGGAGTCTTTCTGATCATACAAGATGTAGGTGTTTAGAAAGCAACAGTGAAAATGCCCCAGTACAGCTCTTGAAAGGGAAGAGTGTTGCTCCAGCCTTTTGAAGTGACAGTCTGCTGTCACTTGCCACTGCTTTTACCAGCTGTATGTTGACTTCCTTGTTCTTTAAAGCTACCGTGAAGTTCATCTATAGACTTTAACCAACTTGCAATCAGGCTGAGAGTTTTAGAAAATAATTATGGATTCGAATTTCCATCAGATTGAGTGTTTGCTTCTGCTAGCAACAGAAGCTGGAGCCCATGGTCCTTGACACTGATCATCTTCTGGGAACTGGGTTGCGGGAGCAGGGTAGACCTGTACCTCCCTGATGTGGACACGCAAGACCTGCTCTCCTATCTGTAAGGCAGGGCTTGCTCTGAGCCAGTGCTGGTTGCCTTTCTCCTCTGCTGCCCACATAGCTCATCCTCCTTAGAAACATTGGGAGGGCACCAGGCAGCATCTCTGCCTGTCCTTTTCGTGCTCCTTCTTAGCACAGACAGCGTGTTTGGTGTAGCTCACCATCCCCTGCACGCTCAAGTGAGTGTTGCCTATTAAACAGACTCCAGATAATTCTTGGATTAAATTACATTATTTTTTATAAAAATAAATTGGCTCTTCTCATATTAACATCTTGTTTTAATAATTGCTGTTCCACATCCTTACATTCCGATTTTGAAATGCTTGAAAAGCAATTTGCTGCTGATAGATTTCTAATAATGCAGATGATTACATACGCTGATCACACCTACTGACACAGATAGACAAAATACTAAAGGTAAGGTATCCCAGGTAGAGGCTCCAAATAGCATGAAAACTTTTGTTTAAGAGTTGCAGCATCTTAGAGAAACAAAAAATTCCCTCCAATCCACCGCTTCAGATCAACCAAACCCAAATATCACTGGCAGACTTTCTCTCCTCTTGAGTCCCCAATTACTGCTGGTTCCCTGGTGGCTGTTGGAGAAGGAAATAACTTCATTTTTCTGGCAGTAAAGACTTAACGTGGAACAATTGTCCCCTTTTTTCTTCTGTGAGATGTTTTTAATGTACTAGCTAGTAGATCTGTCTCCAGGCTGTTTAATTACAGGTGCTTGAAGCATTTTATTGGCATTGAGTAGACAGGCTTATATTAAAAACTTAACACTTGGATTGCAGTTTTGTAACACGCAGGCTTGCTGTGAAGAAGAACCATCACAGGACAGGAGTGGCCATCAAAGAAACAATAATAGAAACTGTAGCAGTTACTGATGCATAAAAAGAAGCAAAGATAGGAGAAAGGATTCAGTTATGTTGAAGGAGGTATGTTGGTGTGTAAGGACCCTACGTTTTCATCGCAGACCGAATATGATCTGTGGACTGCAGTAGCAGAACAGCTTCCAGAAAAGACATAAGGTCTCTGAAACTCCCAAAGCTTCAGCACTTGAAGTCCCTGAAATGCAAAATGAAGCAACACCAAAACAAATGGCATCAAAATTCTTGCAGCTTCTACATTGACTGGTACTATAATATCAGTCCTGAGCTACAAATGAAAATGTTTTTTCCATATATGGGGAAGTTGATAGGATAATTATCTATACACAATATGCAAATAGTAAATACTTTGTCAGTAGTATGTGCGAAACTGGCGAAGGTCATGTTATTCCAGTAAAACTGTGTATCTGTGGGTCATTATAGCATTGTAACAACAACAGTAAATATCTCTGCAAAGGTGCCTGTGGTCACTCTGTGTGTAACTTGCAGGAAAGGAAAGTGCTCAGAGTACCTTTTATACATTGGAACAAAGTGTTGGAAATCAAAGCAAACTTTTCCTTCTTCTTTTGGCGCATCAGCCTCTGTACACTTGCTGGTCGCTGCCATTATGTGCGAAACAGTCTTCTGTATGTTTTGCTTCCAGGCATTTCAGCTCATCAGAGTTTGCAGAGTGCTTTTTGCTGTATTGAAGTATGTAGAGGGCTGGCACACATAGACATGTGGATGTAAACCTGGGGTTGGATGTAACTGGAAGCGACTTAAATGTCCTGCTTATGAACAGTTTTTTCCACTCAGAGCAAAATGCAATTAGGAGCAGGGAAGGAGACATGAATAGGGTGAACGCTGGAGGTAACTTTGGCATCTGGCGTATGTAAAATTAAATTATGAGCAGCTTCTTACAAACTGCCGGTAAGCAAGCTATACTTCCTTTAATACAGAGAAATATGGGTATTAAGATCCACCTGGGCAAGGGGAGAAGAGTCATGGCTGGGCTCAGCTGGTGTGGTAGCTTTGGTGGTAAGGTCATGAATTCATTTGTTGAACACTTGCAAAGCTGCGGTCCAAGAATCATGTTTTTGCTTCTACCTTACAGTTAGCCCTCCGTATCAGGAGAGCTCTGTGAGGCAGCAGTAAAATAGAGCAAAAGAGGGGCACTGCATAGTGCAATTACTAGTTTTGGCAGGTTGAATAAGAGACTTCTTCCACTCAGGCTTGAGCTGAGGTTGCTCCAAAAGGCAAAGCTGAGATGACTGCTTCTGCCCTTGCCCGCTCTCAGATCTTCTTCCCAAAGCAAACTTGATCCTGCGGTGTGCTTGATGAGCTCCCTTTCACATACTCCAGAATAAAACTGATTTTCACATCCCAGCTGGGACTTGATTTGTGCATGTCCCTTTTTCCTCTGCCCTTGAGATGATAGCTGATGAGTGGGTGCTTGGTTTATGAGCTTTGTTTTTCTATTTTTTTACAAATGCAAAGTATCCTGGATTTGAAGACTACGGAGCTGCTTTCCAACTCATTACCCAAATGCCACAAGAAAGCTGGTAAATCAAGACCTTTATTTAAAACCCAAGTGAGTTATTTAGGAGCCACAGATATTTTGGTTGTGAAGAAAAGGTGTGTAGTGAGGAGCGAGGAGAAGACTGGGTGTTTGGTTTAGAGCTTTTGAAACTGAAAAACTCCTTTTTGTGGCACAGTAGCATCCTAAAACCAGTGCTACAGGAAACAAGGCAAAGTTAAATCAGCTGCAGAAAGCAGAGTCTCCTGTAAAGAGCACAAAGTCCCTATCAAAAAGACAGAGGCAAAAATTAAAAAGTGCTTATAGCTGTTGAAATGGAGAATTATGTGGCTTACATTGTGTGCACTGAGGCTATATTAAGGTACAACAGGTAGGGATTGCAACGCAGAATAAATAGGTGATGGTTTTCTTCTCCCAAGTGATGATGCAAAGGTCTGAATATATAAATTCAGTCTGACTTCTTTAGTTTCAATAGGGAAAAAAAAAAAAAGCAGGTTCTTCCCATGAAAGACGTGAGAAGAGGACTTGAGGTACAGATTGAGACATCAATTGCAAGTCTTCTGAATCCTAAGCATCCCCAGTGTCGGGGCGTGCGTTGCTAAGTCCTGGCTGCTGCTGCAGGAAGCTGCGAGGCGGAGGAGAGTGACTCCAAGTAACGCTGGAACCACATTGTCGAGCGTTGGGCTGACTTGAACATTGCAATTGCTACATGAAACAAAGCACCGATAAAAATAGTGCGTTTTCTTGCCATGCTTCATTTCCTTCTGGATAGTCTCAAAATGTCCCTGTTTGATTCTTTTCTTTGTACGACTTCAGTGAGTCATTGTGATCACAGTGCTCTGGCAGCATTTTGAAAAGCTCTGAAATACAGAATATTTCCCTGAAATTGCCGAATGTTTTACATGGAAGTGGCTATGTTTCAGGTAGTCTGGACATGTTATTCCTATTTTTTTGAACTCTCTCTCTATATATCTCCTTCCTGTAAGAGTTACTCATATTTTAAAATAATTGCCCAATGCTTCATGTTTTTTGGAGAAGCAGTACTGTACTTTAATCAGTCCCTTCCATCTCCTTCCCCCCAAGTGTTTAATTTTTAGATAATAAAGGAATCATAGTCCTGCTACATAGACAGACTGTTTAAGATCCAGCATCTCTGTCCTTTTCCCATGTCTGTCTAAGCATCTGTTGGAAAATAAATCAGTCACTCTGTACTGGATACACGGCATCATGTAAGAGCATATTTAGTCGAAGAGATAATTTGCAGGGTTTTGTCAGTAATCCCTGGGACATTACCTCAAGCAGACGTGTGAGACATGTCCAGGATAACTTGCGCACATAAATGCGAAGCTGTGCATAGAGTGAAGGGTTTTACCACTCTTGCTAAAACTGAATGTTGTGACCACTTTGCACATGGAGCTAGAGCATGTGCTACGAAAAAGGACTGTTGAGCTCTATCTGTTGTCTTGGATTCCTTCCTGAGCACACGAATACTTCTGTGGGTTTCCTAAGCTGTAGTTTTGTCTTTAACTCCACAGGGACTCTTGGCAGCCTTTGATTTCCTCACTAGGTCATCCTCATCTCTAGCACTGCCGCCTGCTTCCCAAACACAAGACACATCTGCTTGTAAGGGAGATATTACATGCTAGTTTTGCTTGGCTGTTTTTTTTAAAGTACATTTGCCTTGTATAAAAAAATTTACTTTTTTCAGTTGGACAAGCTGCCTGTTAGGAGGATGATGGTGCAGCTTGTGCCTCCTGCATTTGGATTTGGTGACAATGCCCTGTTTGAGTTTGTTGAGCACTTGCAGAGCCTTCTGTGACAGCTCTTCCATTACAAGTGAAGAGTTGCTTAATGTGGGCATCTGGGATTGGACATGTGCTGTTGACAAAGATTAATTGTTCAGACAGATGCTGCTGTCCAGACATACATCACTCAGGTACACAGGCCATATGTTCCTTTGGCATTACTGCTGACCTGTCTCAGCACTTAAAGGATGTTTTCATACCTGATATTAGCCAAGGCAGCTAGAAGAGAGCGGGATAAGATGTCCTGACCCTTGGTATCGCTGTCTTCTCTCTTCCAGTAGTTACGGTTACTAGCAGGATAAAAGCTAAGAGCAGATTTCTGGAATGTTGTCTCGTTTGTCCTTTTTGTTTCCAGGACACTTGTTATTTGGATTCATCTTCATAAAACTTTGGATATCTAGATTTTGTGGATAATTCATTGCATCCATCAGACTGGGGCAAGAAATGGCAGTGGCTAGACTTAAGAGTCAGGGCTCTTGAGCAGAGGACAGGTTTCCCATTCTAAAACCTCTATTTCTGTTTGATTTTAAATGTTTAAACATCACTTCCTTGGGTGTTGCAAGGCTTTTTTTTTTTTTTTTTTTGAGGGTTACAGGACTTGAGCACCATGATCTTAACGGGCAGTATGAGTGAGGGTAGCAGAGCAGCGTGGACCATGGCTGGCAGCAGGTCTCTCTCTGAAGGGACGTCCTGATTGCTGCAGCTGCCTGCACAGAAGGTATAACTTCAGTGGCTGGTTTGAGGAAGGGGAAGCAGCAGAAGACCTCACGTTCTTCCTGAAGGACAGGGGCACTGTTGTTATTGCCAGGGTACAATACACTCTGGATAGCATGGAGAGCAGTATAGCTTTTCTGTGGATTTTGCTCAGTCACTGCTAATTTCTAGTATCCCTTGGGTGAATCAACCTCCTTCTCCTGCCTGATTCATTCAGTGCCATCATGATATGTTTGACATCGCCATCATTTCCGTGTTTGGCAAGTTATATATTTTTTTTAAATGCTTTGTGACGCTTTTAAATGAAGCAGGTAGAGAAAGTAGATTTTGGAAAACCAGGAACATCTGGTGCTTGCATGCTTTTTTCGGCAACTTTGTGAAATTAACACAGTCCTAAAGTAGAGAAGAAAAATTATATATTGAACTTGCAAGTTAATTAGCCCTGACTCTCAGGTGCTTGAAAACAAGGTTGGGATTGTTATGTCGATCTGACTGTGGATGGTTTCTCACACCTGGCATATTTCCAGGGCATTCTGCTGGAGCATAGTGCAGCAAGAACAGGAGCAGGCTTTTGAGAATGCTTTTTTTTCCCCACACCCAAAGAGGCTTTTTTGGTCATTTAACTGACCAATTAGTTGGCACAGCATAAGCTTTGTTACCCAGCAGTATGTGTAGCAGTTTGTTCTGCTTAGAAAAACAAAAATCTGGAGTAAATTACAGTCTGAGGGTTTGAAGAAAATTAGTAGGGGGTATTCAGGAGAAGCATCAAATAGTACCTTCTCCTCCGGTTCCCTGGCTAATCTGACTCTTCCATAGCCATAACAGAAATCTTAAGGTACTGTAACAATTACTGGCAAAATACAGAGTAAAGCTTTAGTGAGAAGAAGATAAATAAAAAATTTATCTTTAATAATTTTGTATTTGCATATTGTTTTTACTTCAGACTGTGTAAGATTAATCCTTTTTTGACCTTTTTTCTCAGGTTCTGGCAAGTAGGTTAGGAAATGCAGCCTCCAGTGTACTAAACGTCATCCTGTCTAAAATACTTGACAACACAACCTGCATTCAGAAAGCAACACCTTTTTAACATGAGCTGTTAAAGAAAGGTGAAGCTAGCTCTTGTGAATACTTGCCAAGTGTTTTTACTTCTAATAACTAACCATAATAAATGTGGAAGCAGGTATGAGTTGGATGTGAGAGCAACAGAATAAAACACTTTTGTGCTTGAACATCAAGTTTCTGAAAACTTACTAAACTGGCTTTGTTTGCTGTCGAGTTCATTGGATAAACATATGGAAAGTAATTGTTTCATTAAGGATATGTTTTAAAAATCCAGAGGTGTTTTACAGGTCATTAACGCTGCACTGGCTCTGGCTGCTAAACCCCAAAGCAAGCTGGCTCAAGAAAACATGGATCTCTTCAAAGAGCAGTGGGAGAAGCAAGTCCGTGTGCTGACGGATGCTGTCGATGACATCACTTCTATTGATGACTTCCTGGCTGTATCAGGTAATCAGAGGTTCAATCACAGAAATAATCATTCTCATAATTGAGCTTATTCCTGGAAACATGTGATTTCTGCATGTATTCTGGAGTCTTCTCAAGTTTTTAGAAGTGATCGTGTTGGTACACTTCACCTGGCAAGCATCATCTTCAGCCAAGCGAGGTGTGAAAATAAAGCAGGAGATCTTGGCATGAGG